>NW_027439397.1:32500-90000 GCF_964188355.1 Buteo buteo
CCCTAACCCTAACCCCTAACCCCTAACCGTAACGCTAACCCTAAGCCTAACCCCTAACCCCTAACCCCTAACCCTAACCATAACCCTAAACCCTAACCCTAACCCTAACCCTAACCCTAGCCCTAACCCTAGCCCTAAGTCGTACCCTAACCCTAATCCTAACCCTAACCCAACCTTAACCCTAAAACTAACCTTAGCCCTTAAAACTAACCTAATAGAAACCCTAACCCTAACTCCTAACCCTAAGCCTAACCTAACCCTAACCCTAACCCTAGCCGTAACCCTAACCCTAACCCTAACCCTAGCCCTAACCCTAACCCTAACCCTAACCCTAACCTTAGCCCTAACCCTAACCCCTAACCCCTAACCGTAACGCTAACCCTAAGCCTAACCCCTAACCCCTAACCCCTAACCCTAACCATAACCCTAAACCCTAACCCTAACCCTAACCCTAACCCTAGCCCTAACCCTAGCCCTAAGTCGTACCCTAACCCTAATCCTAACCCTAACCCAACCTTAACCCTAAAACTAACCTTAGCCCTTAAAACTAACCTAATAGAAACCCTAACCCTAACTCCTAACCCTAAGCCTAACCTAACCCTAACCCTAACCCTAGCCGTAACCCTAACCCTAACCCTAACCCTAGCCCTAACCCTAACCCTAACCCTAACCCTAACCTTAGCCCTAACCCTAACCCCTAACCCCTAACCGTAACGCTAACCCTAAGCCTAACCCCTAACCCCTAACCCCTAACCCTAACCATAACCCTAAACCCTAACCCTAACCCTAACCCTAACCCTAGCCCTAACCCTAGCCCTAAGTCGTACCCTAACCCTAATCCTAACCCTAACCCAACCTTAACCCTAAAACTAACCTTAGCCCTTAAAACTAACCTAATAGAAACCCTAACCCTAACTCCTAACCCTAAGCCTAACCTAACCCTAACCCTAACCCTAGCCGTAACCCTAACCCTAACCCTAACCCTAGCCCTAACCCTAACCCTAACCCTAACCCTAACCTTAGCCCTAACCCTAACCCCTAACCCCTAACCGTAACGCTAACCCTAAGCCTAACCCCTAACCCCTAACCCCTAACCCTAACCATAACCCTAAACCCTAACCCTAACCCTAACCCTAACCCTAGCCCTAACCCTAGCCCTAAGTCGTACCCTAACCCTAATCCTAACCCTAACCCAACCTTAACCCTAAAACTAACCTTAGCCCTTAAAACTAACCTAATAGAAACCCTAACCCTAACTCCTAACCCTAAGCCTAACCTAACCCTAACCCTAACCCTAGCCGTAACCCTAACCCTAACCCTAACCCTAGCCCTAACCCTAACCCTAACCCTAACCCTAACCTTAGCCCTAACCCTAACCCCTAACCCCTAACCGTAACGCTAACCCTAAGCCTAACCCCTAACCCCTAACCCCTAACCCTAACCATAACCCTAAACCCTAACCCTAACCCTAACCCTAACCCTAGCCCTAACCCTAGCCCTAAGTCGTACCCTAACCCTAATCCTAACCCTAACCCAACCTTAACCCTAAAACTAACCTTAGCCCTTAAAACTAACCTAATAGAAACCCTAACCCTAACTCCTAACCCTAAGCCTAACCTAACCCTAACCCTAACCCTAGCCGTAACCCTAACCCTAACCCTAACCCTAGCCGTAACCCTAACCCTAACCCTAACCCTAGCCCTAACCCTAACCCTAACCCTAACCCTAACCTTAGCCCTAACCCTAACCCCTAACCCCTAACCGTAACGCTAACCCTAAGCCTAACCCCTAACCCCTAACCCCTAACCCTAACCATAACCCTAAACCCTAACCCTAACCCTAACCCTAACCCTAGCCCTAACCCTAGCCCTAAGTCGTACCCTAACCCTAATCCTAACCCTAACCCAACCTTAACCCTAAAACTAACCTTAGCCCTTAAAACTAACCTAATAGAAACCCTAACCCTAACTCCTAACCCTAAGCCTAACCTAACCCTAACCCTAACCCTAGCCGTAACCCTAACCCTAACCCTAACCCTAGCCCTAACCCTAACCCTAACCCTAACCCTAACCTTAGCCCTAACCCTAACCCCTAACCCCTAACCGTAACGCTAACCCTAAGCCTAACCCCTAACCCCTAACCCCTAACCCTAACCATAACCCTAAACCCTAACCCTAACCCTAACCCTAACCCTAGCCCTAACCCTAGCCCTAAGTCGTACCCTAACCCTAATCCTAACCCTAACCCAACCTTAACCCTAAAACTAACCTTAGCCCTTAAAACTAACCTAATAGAAACCCTAACCCTAACTCCTAACCCTAAGCCTAACCTAACCCTAACCCTAACCCTAGCCGTAACCCTAACCCTAACCCTAACCCTAGCCCTAACCCTAACCCTAACCCTAACCCTAACCTTAGCCCTAACCCTAACCCCTAACCCCTAACCGTAACGCTAACCCTAAGCCTAACCCCTAACCCCTAACCCCTAACCCTAACCATAACCCTAAACCCTAACCCTAACCCTAACCCTAACCCTAGCCCTAACCCTAGCCCTAAGTCGTACCCTAACCCTAATCCTAACCCTAACCCAACCTTAACCCTAAAACTAACCTTAGCCCTTAAAACTAACCTAATAGAAACCCTAACCCTAACTCCTAACCCTAAGCCTAACCTAACCCTAACCCTAACCCTAGCCGTAACCCTAACCCTAACCCTAACCCTAGCCCTAACCCTAACCCTAACCCTAACCCTAACCTTAGCCCTAACCCTAACCCCTAACCCCTAACCGTAACGCTAACCCTAAGCCTAACCCCTAACCCCTAACCCCTAACCCTAACCATAACCCTAAACCCTAACCCTAACCCTAACCCTAACCCTAGCCCTAACCCTAGCCCTAAGTCGTACCCTAACCCTAATCCTAACCCTAACCCAACCTTAACCCTAAAACTAACCTTAGCCCTTAAAACTAACCTAATAGAAACCCTAACCCTAACTCCTAACCCTAAGCCTAACCTAACCCTAACCCTAACCCTAGCCGTAACCCTAACCCTAACCCTAACCCTAGCCCTAACCCTAACCCTAACCCTAACCCTAACCTTAGCCCTAACCCTAACCCCTAACCCCTAACCGTAACGCTAACCCTAAGCCTAACCCCTAACCCCTAACCCCTAACCCTAACCATAACCCTAAACCCTAACCCTAACCCTAACCCTAACCCTAGCCCTAACCCTAGCCCTAAGTCGTACCCTAACCCTAATCCTAACCCTAACCCAACCTTAACCCTAAAACTAACCTTAGCCCTTAAAACTAACCTAATAGAAACCCTAACCCTAACTCCTAACCCTAAGCCTAACCTAACCCTAACCCTAACCCTAGCCGTAACCCTAACCCTAACCCTAACCCTAGCCCTAACCCTAACCCTAACCCTAACCCTAACCTTAGCCCTAACCCTAACCCCTAACCCCTAACCGTAACGCTAACCCTAAGCCTAACCCCTAACCCCTAACCCCTAACCCTAACCATAACCCTAAACCCTAACCCTAACCCTAACCCTAACCCTAGCCCTAACCCTAGCCCTAAGTCGTACCCTAACCCTAATCCTAACCCTAACCCAACCTTAACCCTAAAACTAACCTTAGCCCTTAAAACTAACCTAATAGAAACCCTAACCCTAACTCCTAACCCTAAGCCTAACCTAACCCTAACCCTAACCCTAGCCGTAACCCTAACCCTAACCCTAACCCTAGCCCTAACCCTAACCCTAACCCTAACCCTAACCTTAGCCCTAACCCTAACCCCTAACCCCTAACCGTAACGCTAACCCTAAGCCTAACCCCTAACCCCTAACCCCTAACCCTAACCATAACCCTAAACCCTAACCCTAACCCTAACCCTAACCCTAGCCCTAACCCTAGCCCTAAGTCGTACCCTAACCCTAATCCTAACCCTAACCCAACCTTAACCCTAAAACTAACCTTAGCCCTTAAAACTAACCTAATAGAAACCCTAACCCTAACTCCTAACCCTAAGCCTAACCTAACCCTAACCCTAACCCTAGCCGTAACCCTAACCCTAACCCTAACCCTAGCCCTAACCCTAACCCTAACCCTAACCCTAACCTTAGCCCTAACCCTAACCCCTAACCCCTAACCGTAACGCTAACCCTAAGCCTAACCCCTAACCCCTAACCCCTAACCCTAACCATAACCCTAAACCCTAACCCTAACCCTAACCCTAACCCTAGCCCTAACCCTAGCCCTAAGTCGTACCCTAACCCTAATCCTAACCCTAACCCAACCTTAACCCTAAAACTAACCTTAGCCCTTAAAACTAACCTAATAGAAACCCTAACCCTAACTCCTAACCCTAAGCCTAACCTAACCCTAACCCTAACCCTAGCCGTAACCCTAACCCTAACCCTAACCCTAGCCCTAACCCTAACCCTAACCCTAACCCTAACCTTAGCCCTAACCCTAACCCCTAACCCCTAACCGTAACGCTAACCCTAAGCCTAACCCCTAACCCCTAACCCCTAACCCTAACCATAACCCTAAACCCTAACCCTAACCCTAACCCTAACCCTAGCCCTAACCCTAGCCCTAAGTCGTACCCTAACCCTAATCCTAACCCTAACCCAACCTTAACCCTAAAACTAACCTTAGCCCTTAAAACTAACCTAATAGAAACCCTAACCCTAACTCCTAACCCTAAGCCTAACCTAACCCTAACCCTAACCCTAGCCGTAACCCTAACCCTAACCCTAACCCTAGCCCTAACCCTAACCCTAACCCTAACCCTAACCTTAGCCCTAACCCTAACCCCTAACCCCTAACCGTAACGCTAACCCTAAGCCTAACCCCTAACCCCTAACCCCTAACCCTAACCATAACCCTAAACCCTAACCCTAACCCTAACCCTAACCCTAGCCCTAACCCTAGCCCTAAGTCGTACCCTAACCCTAATCCTAACCCTAACCCAACCTTAACCCTAAAACTAACCTTAGCCCTTAAAACTAACCTAATAGAAACCCTAACCCTAACTCCTAACCCTAAGCCTAACCTAACCCTAACCCTAACCCTAGCCGTAACCCTAACCCTAACCCTAACCCTAGCCCTAACCCTAACCCTAACCCTAACCCTAACCTTAGCCCTAACCCTAACCCCTAACCCCTAACCGTAACGCTAACCCTAAGCCTAACCCCTAACCCCTAACCCCTAACCCTAACCATAACCCTAAACCCTAACCCTAACCCTAACCCTAACCCTAGCCCTAACCCTAGCCCTAAGTCGTACCCTAACCCTAATCCTAACCCTAACCCAACCTTAACCCTAAAACTAACCTTAGCCCTTAAAACTAACCTAATAGAAACCCTAACCCTAACTCCTAACCCTAAGCCTAACCTAACCCTAACCCTAACCCTAGCCGTAACCCTAACCCTAACCCTAACCCTAGCCCTAACCCTAACCCTAACCCTAACCCTAACCTTAGCCCTAACCCTAACCCCTAACCCCTAACCGTAACGCTAACCCTAAGCCTAACCCCTAACCCCTAACCCCTAACCCTAACCATAACCCTAAACCCTAACCCTAACCCTAACCCTAACCCTAGCCCTAACCCTAGCCCTAAGTCGTACCCTAACCCTAATCCTAACCCTAACCCAACCTTAACCCTAAAACTAACCTTAGCCCTTAAAACTAACCTAATAGAAACCCTAACCCTAACTCCTAACCCTAAGCCTAACCTAACCCTAACCCTAACCCTAGCCGTAACCCTAACCCTAACCCTAACCCTAGCCCTAACCCTAACCCTAACCCTAACCCTAACCTTAGCCCTAACCCTAACCCCTAACCCCTAACCGTAACGCTAACCCTAAGCCTAACCCCTAACCCCTAACCCCTAACCCTAACCATAACCCTAAACCCTAACCCTAACCCTAACCCTAACCCTAGCCCTAACCCTAGCCCTAAGTCGTACCCTAACCCTAATCCTAACCCTAACCCAACCTTAACCCTAAAACTAACCTTAGCCCTTAAAACTAACCTAATAGAAACCCTAACCCTAACTCCTAACCCTAAGCCTAACCTAACCCTAACCCTAACCCTAGCCGTAACCCTAACCCTAACCCTAACCCTAGCCCTAACCCTAACCCTAACCCTAACCCTAACCTTAGCCCTAACCCTAACCCCTAACCCCTAACCGTAACGCTAACCCTAAGCCTAACCCCTAACCCCTAACCCCTAACCCTAACCATAACCCTAAACCCTAACCCTAACCCTAACCCTAACCCTAGCCCTAACCCTAGCCCTAAGTCGTACCCTAACCCTAATCCTAACCCTAACCCAACCTTAACCCTAAAACTAACCTTAGCCCTTAAAACTAACCTAATAGAAACCCTAACCCTAACTCCTAACCCTAAGCCTAACCTAACCCTAACCCTAACCCTAGCCGTAACCCTAACCCTAACCCTAACCCTAGCCCTAACCCTAACCCTAACCCTAACCCTAACCTTAGCCCTAACCCTAACCCTAACCCCTAACCCCTAACCGTAACGCTAACCCTAAGCCTAACCCCTAACCCCTAACCCCTAACCCTAACCATAACCCTAAACCCTAACCCTAACCCTAACCCTAACCCTAGCCCTAACCCTAGCCCTAAGTCGTACCCTAACCCTAATCCTAACCCTAACCCAACCTTAACCCTAAAACTAACCTTAGCCCTTAAAACTAACCTAATAGAAACCCTAACCCTAACTCCTAACCCTAAGCCTAACCTAACCCTAACCCTAACCCTAGCCGTAACCCTAACCCTAACCCTAACCCTAGCCCTAACCCTAACCCTAACCCTAACCCTAACCTTAGCCCTAACCCTAACCCCTAACCCCTAACCGTAACGCTAACCCTAAGCCTAACCCCTAACCCCTAACCCCTAACCCTAACCATAACCCTAAACCCTAACCCTAACCCTAACCCTAACCCTAGCCCTAACCCTAGCCCTAAGTCGTACCCTAACCCTAATCCTAACCCTAACCCAACCTTAACCCTAAAACTAACCTTAGCCCTTAAAACTAACCTAATAGAAACCCTAACCCTAACTCCTAACCCTAAGCCTAACCTAACCCTAACCCTAACCCTAGCCGTAACCCTAACCCTAACCCTAACCCTAGCCCTAACCCTAACCCTAACCCTAACCCTAACCTTAGCCCTAACCCTAACCCCTAACCCCTAACCGTAACGCTAACCCTAAGCCTAACCCCTAACCCCTAACCCCTAACCCTAACCATAACCCTAAACCCTAACCCTAACCCTAACCCTAACCCTAGCCCTAACCCTAGCCCTAAGTCGTACCCTAACCCTAATCCTAACCCTAACCCAACCTTAACCCTAAAACTAACCTTAGCCCTTAAAACTAACCTAATAGAAACCCTAACCCTAACTCCTAACCCTAAGCCTAACCTAACCCTAACCCTAACCCTAGCCGTAACCCTAACCCTAACCCTAACCCTAGCCCTAACCCTAACCCTAACCCTAACCCTAACCTTAGCCCTAACCCTAACCCCTAACCCCTAACCGTAACGCTAACCCTAAGCCTAACCCCTAACCCCTAACCCCTAACCCTAACCATAACCCTAAACCCTAACCCTAACCCTAACCCTAACCCTAGCCCTAACCCTAGCCCTAAGTCGTACCCTAACCCTAATCCTAACCCTAACCCAACCTTAACCCTAAAACTAACCTTAGCCCTTAAAACTAACCTAATAGAAACCCTAACCCTAACTCCTAACCCTAAGCCTAACCTAACCCTAACCCTAACCCTAGCCGTAACCCTAACCCTAACCCTAACCCTAGCCCTAACCCTAACCCTAACCCTAACCCTAACCTTAGCCCTAACCCTAACCCCTAACCCCTAACCGTAACGCTAACCCTAAGCCTAACCCCTAACCCCTAACCCCTAACCCTAACCATAACCCTAAACCCTAACCCTAACCCTAACCCTAACCCTAGCCCTAACCCTAGCCCTAAGTCGTACCCTAACCCTAATCCTAACCCTAACCCAACCTTAACCCTAAAACTAACCTTAGCCCTTAAAACTAACCTAATAGAAACCCTAACCCTAACTCCTAACCCTAAGCCTAACCTAACCCTAACCCTAACCCTAGCCGTAACCCTAACCCTAACCCTAACCCTAGCCCTAACCCTAACCCTAACCCTAACCCTAACCTTAGCCCTAACCCTAACCCCTAACCCCTAACCGTAACGCTAACCCTAAGCCTAACCCCTAACCCCTAACCCCTAACCCTAACCATAACCCTAAACCCTAACCCTAACCCTAACCCTAACCCTAGCCCTAACCCTAGCCCTAAGTCGTACCCTAACCCTAATCCTAACCCTAACCCAACCTTAACCCTAAAACTAACCTTAGCCCTTAAAACTAACCTAATAGAAACCCTAACCCTAACTCCTAACCCTAAGCCTAACCTAACCCTAACCCTAACCCTAGCCGTAACCCTAACCCTAACCCTAACCCTAGCCCTAACCCTAACCCTAACCCTAACCCTAACCTTAGCCCTAACCCTAACCCCTAACCCCTAACCGTAACGCTAACCCTAAGCCTAACCCCTAACCCCTAACCCCTAACCCTAACCATAACCCTAAACCCTAACCCTAACCCTAACCCTAACCCTAGCCCTAACCCTAGCCCTAAGTCGTACCCTAACCCTAATCCTAACCCTAACCCAACCTTAACCCTAAAACTAACCTTAGCCCTTAAAACTAACCTAATAGAAACCCTAACCCTAACTCCTAACCCTAAGCCTAACCTAACCCTAACCCTAACCCTAGCCGTAACCCTAACCCTAACCCTAACCCTAGCCCTAACCCTAACCCTAACCCTAACCCTAACCTTAGCCCTAACCCTAACCCCTAACCCCTAACCGTAACGCTAACCCTAAGCCTAACCCCTAACCCCTAACCCCTAACCCTAACCATAACCCTAAACCCTAACCCTAACCCTAACCCTAACCCTAGCCCTAACCCTAGCCCTAAGTCGTACCCTAACCCTAATCCTAACCCTAACCCAACCTTAACCCTAAAACTAACCTTAGCCCTTAAAACTAACCTAATAGAAACCCTAACCCTAACTCCTAACCCTAAGCCTAACCTAACCCTAACCCTAACCCTAGCCGTAACCCTAACCCTAACCCTAACCCTAGCCCTAACCCTAACCCTAACCCTAACCCTAACCTTAGCCCTAACCCTAACCCCTAACCCCTAACCGTAACGCTAACCCTAAGCCTAACCCCTAACCCCTAACCCCTAACCCTAACCATAACCCTAAACCCTAACCCTAACCCTAACCCTAACCCTAGCCCTAACCCTAGCCCTAAGTCGTACCCTAACCCTAATCCTAACCCTAACCCAACCTTAACCCTAAAACTAACCTTAGCCCTTAAAACTAACCTAATAGAAACCCTAACCCTAACTCCTAACCCTAAGCCTAACCTAACCCTAACCCTAACCCTAGCCGTAACCCTAACCCTAACCCTAACCCTAGCCCTAACCCTAACCCTAACCCTAACCCTAACCTTAGCCCTAACCCTAACCCCTAACCCCTAACCGTAACGCTAACCCTAAGCCTAACCCCTAACCCCTAACCCCTAACCCTAACCATAACCCTAAACCCTAACCCTAACCCTAACCCTAACCCTAGCCCTAACCCTAGCCCTAAGTCGTACCCTAACCCTAATCCTAACCCTAACCCAACCTTAACCCTAAAACTAACCTTAGCCCTTAAAACTAACCTAATAGAAACCCTAACCCTAACTCCTAACCCTAAGCCTAACCTAACCCTAACCCTAACCCTAGCCGTAACCCTAACCCTAACCCTAACCCTAGCCCTAACCCTAACCCTAACCCTAACCCTAACCTTAGCCCTAACCCTAACCCCTAACCCCTAACCGTAACGCTAACCCTAAGCCTAACCCCTAACCCCTAACCCCTAACCCTAACCATAACCCTAAACCCTAACCCTAACCCTAACCCTAACCCTAGCCCTAACCCTAGCCCTAAGTCGTACCCTAACCCTAATCCTAACCCTAACCCAACCTTAACCCTAAAACTAACCTTAGCCCTTAAAACTAACCTAATAGAAACCCTAACCCTAACTCCTAACCCTAAGCCTAACCTAACCCTAACCCTAACCCTAGCCGTAACCCTAACCCTAACCCTAACCCTAGCCCTAACCCTAACCCTAACCCTAACCCTAACCTTAGCCCTAACCCTAACCCCTAACCCCTAACCGTAACGCTAACCCTAAGCCTAACCCCTAACCCCTAACCCCTAACCCTAACCATAACCCTAAACCCTAACCCTAACCCTAACCCTAACCCTAGCCCTAACCCTAGCCCTAAGTCGTACCCTAACCCTAATCCTAACCCTAACCCAACCTTAACCCTAAAACTAACCTTAGCCCTTAAAACTAACCTAATAGAAACCCTAACCCTAACTCCTAACCCTAAGCCTAACCTAACCCTAACCCTAACCCTAGCCGTAACCCTAACCCTAACCCTAACCCTAGCCCTAACCCTAACCCTAACCCTAACCCTAACCTTAGCCCTAACCCTAACCCCTAACCCCTAACCGTAACGCTAACCCTAAGCCTAACCCCTAACCCCTAACCCCTAACCCTAACCATAACCCTAAACCCTAACCCTAACCCTAACCCTAACCCTAGCCCTAACCCTAGCCCTAAGTCGTACCCTAACCCTAATCCTAACCCTAACCCAACCTTAACCCTAAAACTAACCTTAGCCCTTAAAACTAACCTAATAGAAACCCTAACCCTAACTCCTAACCCTAAGCCTAACCTAACCCTAACCCTAACCCTAGCCGTAACCCTAACCCTAACCCTAACCCTAGCCCTAACCCTAACCCTAACCCTAACCCTAACCTTAGCCCTAACCCTAACCCCTAACCCCTAACCGTAACGCTAACCCTAAGCCTAACCCCTAACCCCTAACCCCTAACCCTAACCATAACCCTAAACCCTAACCCTAACCCTAACCCTAACCCTAGCCCTAACGCTAGCCCTAAGTCGTACCCTAACCCTAATCCTAACCCTAACCCAACCTTAACCCTAAAACTAACCTTAGCCCTTAAAACTAACCTAATAGAAACCCTAACCCTAACTCCTAACCCTAAGCCTAACCTAACCCTAACCCTAACCCTAGCCGTAACCCTAACCCTAACCCTAACCCTAGCCCTAACCCTAACCCTAACCCTAACCCTAACCTTAGCCCTAACCCTAACCCCTAACCCCTAACCGTAACGCTAACCCTAAGCCTAACCCCTAACCCCTAACCCCTAACCCTAACCATAACCCTAAACCCTAACCCTAACCCTAACCCTAACCCTAGCCCTAACCCTAGCCCTAAGTCGTACCCTAACCCTAATCCTAACCCTAACCCAACCTTAACCCTAAAACTAACCTTAGCCCTTAAAACTAACCTAATAGAAACCCTAACCCTAACTCCTAACCCTAAGCCTAACCTAACCCTAACCCTAACCCTAGCCGTAACCCTAACCCTAACCCTAACCCTAGCCCTAACCCTAACCCTAACCCTAACCCTAACCTTAGCCCTAACCCTAACCCCTAACCCCTAACCGTAACGCTAACCCTAAGCCTAACCCCTAACCCCTAACCCCTAACCCTAACCATAACCCTAAACCCTAACCCTAACCCTAACCCTAACCCTAGCCCTAACCCTAGCCCTAAGTCGTACCCTAACCCTAATCCTAACCCTAACCCAACCTTAACCCTAAAACTAACCTTAGCCCTTAAAACTAACCTAATAGAAACCCTAACCCTAACTCCTAACCCTAAGCCTAACCTAACCCTAACCCTAACCCTAGCCGTAACCCTAACCCTAACCCTAACCCTAGCCCTAACCCTAACCCTAACCCTAACCCTAACCTTAGCCCTAACCCTAACCCCTAACCCCTAACCGTAACGCTAACCCTAAGCCTAACCCCTAACCCCTAACCCCTAACCCTAACCATAACCCTAAACCCTAACCCTAACCCTAACCCTAACCCTAGCCCTAACGCTAGCCCTAAGTCGTACCCTAACCCTAATCCTAACCCTAACCCAACCTTAACCCTAAAACTAACCTTAGCCCTTAAAACTAACCTAATAGAAACCCTAACCCTAACTCCTAACCCTAAGCCTAACCTAACCCTAACCCTAACCCTAGCCGTAACCCTAACCCTAACCCTAACCCTAGCCCTAACCCTAACCCTAACCCTAACCCTAACCTTAGCCCTAACCCTAACCCCTAACCCCTAACCGTAACGCTAACCCTAAGCCTAACCCCTAACCCCTAACCCCTAACCCTAACCATAACCCTAAACCCTAACCCTAACCCTAACCCTAACCCTAGCCCTAACCCTAGCCCTAAGTCGTACCCTAACCCTAATCCTAACCCTAACCCAACCTTAACCCTAAAACTAACCTTAGCCCTTAAAACTAACCTAATAGAAACCCTAACCCTAACTCCTAACCCTAAGCCTAACCTAACCCTAACCCTAACCCTAGCCGTAACCCTAACCCTAACCCTAACCCTAGCCCTAACCCTAACCCTAACCCTAACCCTAACCTTAGCCCTAACCCTAACCCCTAACCCCTAACCGTAACGCTAACCCTAAGCCTAACCCCTAACCCCTAACCCCTAACCCTAACCATAACCCTAAACCCTAACCCTAACCCTAACCCTAACCCTAGCCCTAACCCTAGCCCTAAGTCGTACCCTAACCCTAATCCTAACCCTAACCCAACCTTAACCCTAAAACTAACCTTAGCCCTTAAAACTAACCTAATAGAAACCCTAACCCTAACTCCTAACCCTAAGCCTAACCTAACCCTAACCCTAACCCTAGCCGTAACCCTAACCCTAACCCTAACCCTAGCCCTAACCCTAACCCTAACCCTAACCCTAACCTTAGCCCTAACCCTAACCCCTAACCCCTAACCGTAACGCTAACCCTAAGCCTAACCCCTAACCCCTAACCCCTAACCCTAACCATAACCCTAAACCCTAACCCTAACCCTAACCCTAACCCTAGCCCTAACCCTAGCCCTAAGTCGTACCCTAACCCTAATCCTAACCCTAACCCAACCTTAACCCTAAAACTAACCTTAGCCCTTAAAACTAACCTAATAGAAACCCTAACCCTAACTCCTAACCCTAAGCCTAACCTAACCCTAACCCTAACCCTAGCCGTAACCCTAACCCTAACCCTAACCCTAGCCCTAACCCTAACCCTAACCCTAACCCTAACCTTAGCCCTAACCCTAACCCCTAACCCCTAACCGTAACGCTAACCCTAAGCCTAACCCCTAACCCCTAACCCCTAACCCTAACCATAACCCTAAACCCTAACCCTAACCCTAACCCTAACCCTAGCCCTAACCCTAGCCCTAAGTCGTACCCTAACCCTAATCCTAACCCTAACCCAACCTTAACCCTAAAACTAACCTTAGCCCTTAAAACTAACCTAATAGAAACCCTAACCCTAACTCCTAACCCTAAGCCTAACCTAACCCTAACCCTAACCCTAGCCGTAACCCTAACCCTAACCCTAACCCTAGCCCTAACCCTAACCCTAACCCTAACCCTAACCTTAGCCCTAACCCTAACCCCTAACCCCTAACCGTAACGCTAACCCTAAGCCTAACCCCTAACCCCTAACCCCTAACCCTAACCATAACCCTAAACCCTAACCCTAACCCTAACCCTAACCCTAGCCCTAACCCTAGCCCTAAGTCGTACCCTAACCCTAATCCTAACCCTAACCCAACCTTAACCCTAAAACTAACCTTAGCCCTTAAAACTAACCTAATAGAAACCCTAACCCTAACTCCTAACCCTAAGCCTAACCTAACCCTAACCCTAACCGTAACCCTAACCCTAACCCTAACCCTAGCCCTAACCCTAACCCTAACCCTAACCCTAACCTTAGCCCTAACCCTAACCCCTAACCCCTAACCGTAACGCTAACCCTAAGCCTAACCCCTAACCCCTAACCCCTAACCCTAACCATAACCCTAAACCCTAACCCTAACCCTAACCCTAACCCTAGCCCTAACCCTAGCCCTAAGTCGTACCCTAACCCTAATCCTAACCCTAACCCAACCTTAACCCTAAAACTAACCTTAGCCCTTAAAACTAACCTAATAGAAACCCTAACCCTAACTCCTAACCCTAAGCCTAACCTAACCCTAACCCTAACCCTAGCCGTAACCCTAACCCTAACCCTAACCCTAGCCCTAACCCTAACCCTAACCCTAACCCTAACCTTAGCCCTAACCCTAACCCCTAACCCCTAACCGTAACGCTAACCCTAAGCCTAACCCCTAACCCCTAACCCCTAACCCTAACCATAACCCTAAACCCTAACCCTAACCCTAACCCTAACCCTAGCCCTAACCCTAGCCCTAAGTCGTACCCTAACCCTAATCCTAACCCTAACCCAACCTTAACCCTAAAACTAACCTTAGCCCTTAAAACTAACCTAATAGAAACCCTAACCCTAACTCCTAACCCTAAGCCTAACCTAACCCTAACCCTAACCCTAGCCGTAACCCTAACCCTAACCCTAACCCTAGCCCTAACCCTAACCCTAACCCTAACCCTAACCTTAGCCCTAACCCTAACCCCTAACCCCTAACCGTAACGCTAACCCTAAGCCTAACCCCTAACCCCTAACCCCTAACCCTAACCATAACCCTAAACCCTAACCCTAACCCTAACCCTAACCCTAGCCCTAACCCTAGCCCTAAGTCGTACCCTAACCCTAATCCTAACCCTAACCCAACCTTAACCCTAAAACTAACCTTAGCCCTTAAAACTAACCTAATAGAAACCCTAACCCTAACTCCTAACCCTAAGCCTAACCTAACCCTAACCCTAACCCTAGCCGTAACCCTAACCCTAACCCTAACCCTAGCCCTAACCCTAACCCTAACCCTAACCCTAACCTTAGCCCTAACCCTAACCCCTAACCCCTAACCGTAACGCTAACCCTAAGCCTAACCCCTAACCCCTAACCCCTAACCCTAACCATAACCCTAAACCCTAACCCTAACCCTAACCCTAACCCTAGCCCTAACCCTAGCCCTAAGTCGTACCCTAACCCTAATCCTAACCCTAACCCAACCTTAACCCTAAAACTAACCTTAGCCCTTAAAACTAACCTAATAGAAACCCTAACCCTAACTCCTAACCCTAAGCCTAACCTAACCCTAACCCTAACCCTAGCCGTAACCCTAACCCTAACCCTAACCCTAGCCCTAACCCTAACCCTAACCCTAACCCTAACCTTAGCCCTAACCCTAACCCCTAACCCCTAACCGTAACGCTAACCCTAAGCCTAACCCCTAACCCCTAACCCCTAACCCTAACCATAACCCTAAACCCTAACCCTAACCCTAACCCTAACCCTAGCCCTAACCCTAGCCCTAAGTCGTACCCTAACCCTAATCCTAACCCTAACCCAACCTTAACCCTAAAACTAACCTTAGCCCTTAATAATAGAAACCCTAACCCTAACTCCTAACCCTAAGCCTAACCTAACCCTAACCCTAACCCTAGCCGTAACCCTAACCCTAACCCTAACCCTAGCCCTAACCCTAACCCTAACCCTAACCCTAACCTTAGCCCTAACCCTAACCCCTAACCCCTAACCGTAACGCTAACCCTAAGCCTAACCCCTAACCCCTAACCCCTAACCCTAACCATAACCCTAAACCCTAACCCTAACCCTAACCCTAACCCTAGCCCTAACCCTAGCCCTAAGTCGTACCCTAACCCTAATCCTAACCCTAACCCAACCTTAACCCTAAAACTAACCTTAGCCCTTAAAACTAACCTAATAGAAACCCTAACCCTAACTCCTAACCCTAAGCCTAACCTAACCCTAACCCTAACCCTAGCCGTAACCCTAACCCTAACCCTAACCCTAGCCCTAACCCTAACCCTAACCCTAACCCTAACCTTAGCCCTAACCCTAACCCCTAACCCCTAACCGTAACGCTAACCCTAAGCCTAACCCCTAACCCCTAACCCCTAACCCTAACCATAACCCTAAACCCTAACCCTAACCCTAACCCTAACCCTAGCCCTAACCCTAGCCCTAAGTCGTACCCTAACCCTAATCCTAACCCTAACCCAACCTTAACCCTAAAACTAACCTTAGCCCTTAAAACTAACCTAATAGAAACCCTAACCCTAACTCCTAACCCTAAGCCTAACCTAACCCTAACCCTAACCCTAGCCGTAACCCTAACCCTAACCCTAACCCTAGCCCTAACCCTAACCCTAACCCTAACCCTAACCTTAGCCCTAACCCTAACCCCTAACCCCTAACCGTAACGCTAACCCTAAGCCTAACCCCTAACCCCTAACCCCTAACCCTAACCATAACCCTAAACCCTAACCCTAACCCTAACCCTAACCCTAGCCCTAACCCTAGCCCTAAGTCGTACCCTAACCCTAATCCTAACCCTAACCCAACCTTAACCCTAAAACTAACCTTAGCCCTTAAAACTAACCTAATAGAAACCCTAACCCTAACTCCTAACCCTAAGCCTAACCTAACCCTAACCCTAACCCTAGCCGTAACCCTAACCCTAACCCTAACCCTAGCCCTAACCCTAACCCTAACCCTAACCCTAACCTTAGCCCTAACCCTAACCCCTAACCCCTAACCGTAACGCTAACCCTAAGCCTAACCCCTAACCCCTAACCCCTAACCCTAACCATAACCCTAAACCCTAACCCTAACCCTAACCCTAACCCTAGCCCTAACCCTAGCCCTAAGTCGTACCCTAACCCTAATCCTAACCCTAACCCAACCTTAACCCTAAAACTAACCTTAGCCCTTAAAACTAACCTAATAGAAACCCTAACCCTAACTCCTAACCCTAAGCCTAACCTAACCCTAACCCTAACCCTAGCCGTAACCCTAACCCTAACCCTAACCCTAGCCCTAACCCTAACCCTAACCCTAACCCTAACCTTAGCCCTAACCCTAACCCCTAACCCCTAACCGTAACGCTAACCCTAAGCCTAACCCCTAACCCCTAACCCCTAACCCTAACCATAACCCTAAACCCTAACCCTAACCCTAACCCTAACCCTAGCCCTAACCCTAGCCCTAAGTCGTACCCTAACCCTAATCCTAACCCTAACCCAACCTTAACCCTAAAACTAACCTTAGCCCTTAAAACTAACCTAATAGAAACCCTAACCCTAACTCCTAACCCTAAGCCTAACCTAACCCTAACCCTAACCCTAGCCGTAACCCTAACCCTAACCCTAACCCTAGCCCTAACCCTAACCCTAACCCTAACCCTAACCTTAGCCCTAACCCTAACCCCTAACCCCTAACCGTAACGCTAACCCTAAGCCTAACCCCTAACCCCTAACCCCTAACCCTAACCATAACCCTAAACCCTAACCCTAACCCTAACCCTAACCCTAGCCCTAACCCTAGCCCTAAGTCGTACCCTAACCCTAATCCTAACCCTAACCCAACCTTAACCCTAAAACTAACCTTAGCCCTTAAAACTAACCTAATAGAAACCCTAACCCTAACTCCTAACCCTAAGCCTAACCTAACCCTAACCCTAACCCTAGCCGTAACCCTAACCCTAACCCTAACCCTAGCCCTAACCCTAACCCTAACCCTAACCCTAACCTTAGCCCTAACCCTAACCCCTAACCCCTAACCGTAACGCTAACCCTAAGCCTAACCCCTAACCCCTAACCCCTAACCCTAACCATAACCCTAAACCCTAACCCTAACCCTAACCCTAACCCTAGCCCTAACCCTAGCCCTAAGTCGTACCCTAACCCTAATCCTAACCCTAACCCAACCTTAACCCTAAAACTAACCTTAGCCCTTAAAACTAACCTAATAGAAACCCTAACCCTAACTCCTAACCCTAAGCCTAACCTAACCCTAACCCTAACCCTAGCCGTAACCCTAACCCTAACCCTAACCCTAGCCCTAACCCTAACCCTAACCCTAACCCTAACCTTAGCCCTAACCCTAACCCCTAACCCCTAACCGTAACGCTAACCCTAAGCCTAACCCCTAACCCCTAACCCCTAACCCTAACCATAACCCTAAACCCTAACCCTAACCCTAACCCTAACCCTAGCCCTAACCCTAGCCCTAAGTCGTACCCTAACCCTAATCCTAACCCTAACCCAACCTTAACCCTAAAACTAACCTTAGCCCTTAAAACTAACCTAATAGAAACCCTAACCCTAACTCCTAACCCTAAGCCTAACCTAACCCTAACCCTAACCCTAGCCGTAACCCTAACCCTAACCCTAACCCTAGCCCTAACCCTAACCCTAACCCTAACCCTAACCTTAGCCCTAACCCTAACCCCTAACCCCTAACCGTAACGCTAACCCTAAGCCTAACCCCTAACCCCTAACCCCTAACCCTAACCATAACCCTAAACCCTAACCCTAACCCTAACCCTAACCCTAGCCCTAACCCTAGCCCTAAGTCGTACCCTAACCCTAATCCTAACCCTAACCCAACCTTAACCCTAAAACTAACCTTAGCCCTTAAAACTAACCTAATAGAAACCCTAACCCTAACTCCTAACCCTAAGCCTAACCTAACCCTAACCCTAACCCTAGCCGTAACCCTAACCCTAACCCTAACCCTAGCCCTAACCCTAACCCTAACCCTAACCCTAACCTTAGCCCTAACCCTAACCCCTAACCCCTAACCGTAACGCTAACCCTAAGCCTAACCCCTAACCCCTAACCCCTAACCCTAACCATAACCCTAAACCCTAACCCTAACCCTAACCCTAACCCTAGCCCTAACCCTAGCCCTAAGTCGTACCCTAACCCTAATCCTAACCCTAACCCAACCTTAACCCTAAAACTAACCTTAGCCCTTAAAACTAACCTAATAGAAACCCTAACCCTAACTCCTAACCCTAAGCCTAACCTAACCCTAACCCTAACCCTAGCCGTAACCCTAACCCTAACCCTAACCCTAGCCCTAACCCTAACCCTAACCCTAACCCTAACCTTAGCCCTAACCCTAACCCCTAACCCCTAACCGTAACGCTAACCCTAAGCCTAACCCCTAACCCCTAACCCCTAACCCTAACCATAACCCTAAACCCTAACCCTAACCCTAACCCTAACCCTAGCCCTAACCCTAGCCCTAAGTCGTACCCTAACCCTAATCCTAACCCTAACCCAACCTTAACCCTAAAACTAACCTTAGCCCTTAAAACTAACCTAATAGAAACCCTAACCCTAACTCCTAACCCTAAGCCTAACCTAACCCTAACCCTAACCCTAGCCGTAACCCTAACCCTAACCCTAACCCTAGCCCTAACCCTAACCCTAACCCTAACCCTAACCTTAGCCCTAACCCTAACCCCTAACCCCTAACCGTAACGCTAACCCTAAGCCTAACCCCTAACCCCTAACCCCTAACCCTAACCATAACCCTAAACCCTAACCCTAACCCTAACCCTAACCCTAGCCCTAACCCTAGCCCTAAGTCGTACCCTAACCCTAATCCTAACCCTAACCCAACCTTAACCCTAAAACTAACCTTAGCCCTTAAAACTAACCTAATAGAAACCCTAACCCTAACTCCTAACCCTAAGCCTAACCTAACCCTAACCCTAACCCTAGCCGTAACCCTAACCCTAACCCTAACCCTAGCCCTAACCCTAACCCTAACCCTAACCCTAACCTTAGCCCTAACCCTAACCCCTAACCCCTAACCGTAACGCTAACCCTAAGCCTAACCCCTAACCCCTAACCCCTAACCCTAACCATAACCCTAAACCCTAACCCTAACCCTAACCCTAACCCTAGCCCTAACCCTAGCCCTAAGTCGTACCCTAACCCTAATCCTAACCCTAACCCAACCTTAACCCTAAAACTAACCTTAGCCCTTAAAACTAACCTAATAGAAACCCTAACCCTAACTCCTAACCCTAAGCCTAACCTAACCCTAACCCTAACCCTAGCCGTAACCCTAACCCTAACCCTAACCCTAGCCCTAACCCTAACCCTAACCCTAACCCTAACCTTAGCCCTAACCCTAACCCCTAACCCCTAACCGTAACGCTAACCCTAAGCCTAACCCCTAACCCCTAACCCCTAACCCTAACCATAACCCTAAACCCTAACCCTAACCCTAACCCTAACCCTAGCCCTAACCCTAGCCCTAAGTCGTACCCTAACCCTAATCCTAACCCTAACCCAACCTTAACCCTAAAACTAACCTTAGCCCTTAAAACTAACCTAATAGAAACCCTAACCCTAACTCCTAACCCTAAGCCTAACCTAACCCTAACCCTAACCCTAGCCGTAACCCTAACCCTAACCCTAACCCTAGCCCTAACCCTAACCCTAACCCTAACCCTAACCTTAGCCCTAACCCTAACCCCTAACCCCTAACCGTAACGCTAACCCTAAGCCTAACCCCTAACCCCTAACCCCTAACCCTAACCATAACCCTAAACCCTAACCCTAACCCTAACCCTAACCCTAGCCCTAACCCTAGCCCTAAGTCGTACCCTAACCCTAATCCTAACCCTAACCCAACCTTAACCCTAAAACTAACCTTAGCCCTTAAAACTAACCTAATAGAAACCCTAACCCTAACTCCTAACCCTAAGCCTAACCTAACCCTAACCCTAACCCTAGCCGTAACCCTAACCCTAACCCTAACCCTAGCCCTAACCCTAACCCTAACCCTAACCCTAACCTTAGCCCTAACCCTAACCCCTAACCCCTAACCGTAACGCTAACCCTAAGCCTAACCCCTAACCCCTAACCCCTAACCCTAACCATAACCCTAAACCCTAACCCTAACCCTAACCCTAACCCTAGCCCTAACCCTAGCCCTAAGTCGTACCCTAACCCTAATCCTAACCCTAACCCAACCTTAACCCTAAAACTAACCTTAGCCCTTAAAACTAACCTAATAGAAACCCTAACCCTAACTCCTAACCCTAAGCCTAACCTAACCCTAACCCTAACCCTAGCCGTAACCCTAACCCTAACCCTAACCCTAGCCCTAACCCTAACCCTAACCCTAACCCTAACCTTAGCCCTAACCCTAACCCCTAACCCCTAACCGTAACGCTAACCCTAAGCCTAACCCCTAACCCCTAACCCCTAACCCTAACCATAACCCTAAACCCTAACCCTAACCCTAACCCTAACCCTAGCCCTAACCCTAGCCCTAAGTCGTACCCTAACCCTAATCCTAACCCTAACCCAACCTTAACCCTAAAACTAACCTTAGCCCTTAAAACTAACCTAATAGAAACCCTAACCCTAACTCCTAACCCTAAGCCTAACCTAACCCTAACCCTAACCCTAGCCGTAACCCTAACCCTAACCCTAACCCTAGCCCTAACCCTAACCCTAACCCTAACCCTAACCTTAGCCCTAACCCTAACCCCTAACCCCTAACCGTAACGCTAACCCTAAGCCTAACCCCTAACCCCTAACCCCTAACCCTAACCATAACCCTAAACCCTAACCCTAACCCTAACCCTAACCCTAGCCCTAACCCTAGCCCTAAGTCGTACCCTAACCCTAATCCTAACCCTAACCCAACCTTAACCCTAAAACTAACCTTAGCCCTTAAAACTAACCTAATAGAAACCCTAACCCTAACTCCTAACCCTAAGCCTAACCTAACCCTAACCCTAACCCTAGCCGTAACCCTAACCCTAACCCTAACCCTAGCCCTAACCCTAACCCTAACCCTAACCCTAACCTTAGCCCTAACCCTAACCCCTAACCCCTAACCGTAACGCTAACCCTAAGCCTAACCCCTAACCCCTAACCCCTAACCCTAACCATAACCCTAAACCCTAACCCTAACCCTAACCCTAACCCTAGCCCTAACCCTAGCCCTAAGTCGTACCCTAACCCTAATCCTAACCCTAACCCAACCTTAACCCTAAAACTAACCTTAGCCCTTAAAACTAACCTAATAGAAACCCTAACCCTAACTCCTAACCCTAAGCCTAACCTAACCCTAACCCTAACCCTAGCCGTAACCCTAACCCTAACCCTAACCCTAGCCCTAACCCTAACCCTAACCCTAACCCTAACCTTAGCCCTAACCCTAACCCCTAACCCCTAACCGTAACGCTAACCCTAAGCCTAACCCCTAACCCCTAACCCCTAACCCTAACCATAACCCTAAACCCTAACCCTAACCCTAACCCTAACCCTAGCCCTAACCCTAGCCCTAAGTCGTACCCTAACCCTAATCCTAACCCTAACCCAACCTTAACCCTAAAACTAACCTTAGCCCTTAAAACTAACCTAATAGAAACCCTAACCCTAACTCCTAACCCTAAGCCTAACCTAACCCTAACCCTAACCCTAGCCGTAACCCTAACCCTAACCCTAACCCTAGCCCTAACCCTAACCCTAACCCTAACCCTAACCTTAGCCCTAACCCTAACCCCTAACCCCTAACCGTAACGCTAACCCTAAGCCTAACCCCTAACCCCTAACCCCTAACCCTAACCATAACCCTAAACCCTAACCCTAACCCTAACCCTAACCCTAGCCCTAACCCTAGCCCTAAGTCGTACCCTAACCCTAATCCTAACCCTAACCCAACCTTAACCCTAAAACTAACCTTAGCCCTTAAAACTAACCTAATAGAAACCCTAACCCTAACTCCTAACCCTAAGCCTAACCTAACCCTAACCCTAACCCTAGCCGTAACCCTAACCCTAACCCTAACCCTAGCCCTAACCCTAACCCTAACCCTAACCCTAACCTTAGCCCTAACCCTAACCCCTAACCCCTAACCGTAACGCTAACCCTAAGCCTAACCCCTAACCCCTAACCCCTAACCCTAACCATAACCCTAAACCCTAACCCTAACCCTAACCCTAACCCTAGCCCCTAGCCCTAAGTCGTACCCTAACCCTAATCCTAACCCTAACCCAACCTTAACCCTAAAACTAACCTTAGCCCTTAAAACTAACCTAATAGAAACCCTAACCCTAACTCCTAACCCTAAGCCTAACCTAACCCTAACCCTAACCCTAGCCGTAACCCTAACCCTAACCCTAACCCTAGCCCTAACCCTAACCCTAACCCTAACCCTAACCTTAGCCCTAACCCTAACCCCTAACCCCTAACCGTAACGCTAACCCTAAGCCTAACCCCTAACCCCTAACCCCTAACCCTAACCATAACCCTAAACCCTAACCCTAACCCTAACCCTAACCCTAGCCCTAACCCTAGCCCTAAGTCGTACCCTAACCCTAATCCTAACCCTAACCCAACCTTAACCCTAAAACTAACCTTAGCCCTTAAAACTAACCTAATAGAAACCCTAACCCTAACTCCTAACCCTAAGCCTAACCTAACCCTAACCCTAACCCTAGCCGTAACCCTAACCCTAACCCTAACCCTAGCCCTAACCCTAACCCTAACCCTAACCCTAACCTTAGCCCTAACCCTAACCCCTAACCCCTAACCGTAACGCTAACCCTAAGCCTAACCCCTAACCCCTAACCCCTAACCCTAACCATAACCCTAAACCCTAACCCTAACCCTAACCCTAACCCTAGCCCTAACCCTAGCCCTAAGTCGTACCCTAACCCTAATCCTAACCCTAACCCAACCTTAACCCTAAAACTAACCTTAGCCCTTAAAACTAACCTAATAGAAACCCTAACCCTAACTCCTAACCCTAAGCCTAACCTAACCCTAACCCTAACCCTAGCCGTAACCCTAACCCTAACCCTAACCCTAGCCCTAACCCTAACCCTAACCCTAACCCTAACCTTAGCCCTAACCCTAACCCCTAACCCCTAACCGTAACGCTAACCCTAAGCCTAACCCCTAACCCCTAACCCCTAACCCTAACCATAACCCTAAACCCTAACCCTAACCCTAACCCTAACCCTAGCCCTAACCCTAGCCCTAAGTCGTACCCTAACCCTAATCCTAACCCTAACCCAACCTTAACCCTAAAACTAACCTTAGCCCTTAAAACTAACCTAATAGAAACCCTAACCCTAACTCCTAACCCTAAGCCTAACCTAACCCTAACCCTAACCCTAGCCGTAACCCTAACCCTAACCCTAACCCTAGCCCTAACCCTAACCCTAACCCTAACCCTAACCTTAGCCCTAACCCTAACCCCTAACCCCTAACCGTAACGCTAACCCTAAGCCTAACCCCTAACCCCTAACCCCTAACCCTAACCATAACCCTAAACCCTAACCCTAACCCTAACCCTAACCCTAGCCCTAACCCTAGCCCTAAGTCGTACCCTAACCCTAATCCTAACCCTAACCCAACCTTAACCCTAAAACTAACCTTAGCCCTTAAAACTAACCTAATAGAAACCCTAACCCTAACTCCTAACCCTAAGCCTAACCTAACCCTAACCCTAACCCTAGCCGTAACCCTAACCCTAACCCTAACCCTAGCCCTAACCCTAACCCTAACCCTAACCCTAACCTTAGCCCTAACCCTAACCCCTAACCCCTAACCGTAACGCTAACCCTAAGCCTAACCCCTAACCCCTAACCCCTAACCCTAACCATAACCCTAAACCCTAACCCTAACCCTAACCCTAACCCTAGCCCTAACCCTAGCCCTAAGTCGTACCCTAACCCTAATCCTAACCCTAACCCAACCTTAACCCTAAAACTAACCTTAGCCCTTAAAACTAACCTAATAGAAACCCTAACCCTAACTCCTAACCCTAAGCCTAACCTAACCCTAACCCTAACCCTAGCCGTAACCCTAACCCTAACCCTAACCCTAGCCCTAACCCTAACCCTAACCCTAACCCTAACCTTAGCCCTAACCCTAACCCCTAACCCCTAACCGTAACGCTAACCCTAAGCCTAACCCCTAACCCCTAACCCCTAACCCTAACCATAACCCTAAACCCTAACCCTAACCCTAACCCTAACCCTAGCCCTAACCCTAGCCCTAAGTCGTACCCTAACCCTAATCCTAACCCTAACCCAACCTTAACCCTAAAACTAACCTTAGCCCTTAAAACTAACCTAATAGAAACCCTAACCCTAACTCCTAACCCTAAGCCTAACCTAACCCTAACCCTAACCCTAGCCGTAACCCTAACCCTAACCCTAACCCTAGCCCTAACCCTAACCCTAACCCTAACCCTAACCTTAGCCCTAACCCTAACCCCTAACCCCTAACCGTAACGCTAACCCTAAGCCTAACCCCTAACCCCTAACCCCTAACCCTAACCATAACCCTAAACCCTAACCCTAACCCTAACCCTAACCCTAGCCCTAACCCTAGCCCTAAGTCGTACCCTAACCCTAATCCTAACCCTAACCCAACCTTAACCCTAAAACTAACCTTAGCCCTTAAAACTAACCTAATAGAAACCCTAACCCTAACTCCTAACCCTAAGCCTAACCTAACCCTAACCCTAACCCTAGCCGTAACCCTAACCCTAACCCTAACCCTAGCCCTAACCCTAACCCTAACCCTAACCCTAACCTTAGCCCTAACCCTAACCCCTAACCCCTAACCGTAACGCTAACCCTAAGCCTAACCCCTAACCCCTAACCCCTAACCCTAACCATAACCCTAAACCCTAACCCTAACCCTAACCCTAACCCTAGCCCTAACCCTAGCCCTAAGTCGTACCCTAACCCTAATCCTAACCCTAACCCAACCTTAACCCTAAAACTAACCTTAGCCCTTAAAACTAACCTAATAGAAACCCTAACCCTAACTCCTAACCCTAAGCCTAACCTAACCCTAACCCTAACCCTAGCCGTAACCCTAACCCTAACCCTAACCCTAGCCCTAACCCTAACCCTAACCCTAACCCTAACCTTAGCCCTAACCCTAACCCCTAACCCCTAACCGTAACGCTAACCCTAAGCCTAACCCCTAACCCCTAACCCCTAACCCTAACCATAACCCTAAACCCTAACCCTAACCCTAACCCTAACCCTAGCCCTAACCCTAGCCCTAAGTCGTACCCTAACCCTAATCCTAACCCTAACCCAACCTTAACCCTAAAACTAACCTTAGCCCTTAAAACTAACCTAATAGAAACCCTAACCCTAACTCCTAACCCTAAGCCTAACCTAACCCTAACCCTAACCCTAGCCGTAACCCTAACCCTAACCCTAACCCTAGCCCTAACCCTAACCCTAACCCTAACCCTAACCTTAGCCCTAACCCTAACCCCTAACCCCTAACCGTAACGCTAACCCTAAGCCTAACCCCTAACCCCTAACCCCTAACCCTAACCATAACCCTAAACCCTAACCCTAACCCTAACCCTAACCCTAGCCCTAACCCTAGCCCTAAGTCGTACCCTAACCCTAATCCTAACCCTAACCCAACCTTAACCCTAAAACTAACCTTAGCCCTTAAAACTAACCTAATAGAAACCCTAACCCTAACTCCTAACCCTAAGCCTAACCTAACCCTAACCCTAACCCTAGCCGTAACCCTAACCCTAACCCTAACCCTAGCCCTAACCCTAACCCTAACCCTAACCCTAACCTTAGCCCTAACCCTAACCCCTAACCCCTAACCGTAACGCTAACCCTAAGCCTAACCCCTAACCCCTAACCCCTAACCCTAACCATAACCCTAAACCCTAACCCTAACCCTAACCCTAACCCTAGCCCTAACCCTAGCCCTAAGTCGTACCCTAACCCTAATCCTAACCCTAACCCAACCTTAACCCTAAAACTAACCTTAGCCCTTAAAACTAACCTAATAGAAACCCTAACCCTAACTCCTAACCCTAAGCCTAACCTAACCCTAACCCTAACCCTAGCCGTAACCCTAACCCTAACCCTAACCCTAGCCCTAACCCTAACCCTAACCCTAACCCTAACCTTAGCCCTAACCCTAACCCCTAACCCCTAACCGTAACGCTAACCCTAAGCCTAACCCCTAACCCCTAACCCCTAACCCTAACCATAACCCTAAACCCTAACCCTAACCCTAACCCTAACCCTAGCCCTAACCCTAGCCCTAAGTCGTACCCTAACCCTAATCCTAACCCTAACCCAACCTTAACCCTAAAACTAACCTTAGCCCTTAAAACTAACCTAATAGAAACCCTAACCCTAACTCCTAACCCTAAGCCTAACCTAACCCTAACCCTAACCCTAGCCGTAACCCTAACCCTAACCCTAACCCTAGCCCTAACCCTAACCCTAACCCTAACCCTAACCTTAGCCCTAACCCTAACCCCTAACCCCTAACCGTAACGCTAACCCTAAGCCTAACCCCTAACCCCTAACCCCTAACCCTAACCATAACCCTAAACCCTAACCCTAACCCTAACCCTAACCCTAGCCCTAACCCTAGCCCTAAGTCGTACCCTAACCCTAATCCTAACCCTAACCCAACCTTAACCCTAAAACTAACCTTAGCCCTTAAAACTAACCTAATAGAAACCCTAACCCTAACTCCTAACCCTAAGCCTAACCTAACCCTAACCCTAACCCTAGCCGTAACCCTAACCCTAACCCTAACCCTAGCCCTAACCCTAACCCTAACCCTAACCCTAACCTTAGCCCTAACCCTAACCCCTAACCCCTAACCGTAACGCTAACCCTAAGCCTAACCCCTAACCCCTAACCCCTAACCCTAACCATAACCCTAAACCCTAACCCTAACCCTAACCCTAACCCTAGCCCTAACCCTAGCCCTAAGTCGTACCCTAACCCTAATCCTAACCCTAACCCAACCTTAACCCTAAAACTAACCTTAGCCCTTAAAACTAACCTAATAGAAACCCTAACCCTAACTCCTAACCCTAAGCCTAACCTAACCCTAACCCTAACCCTAGCCGTAACCCTAACCCTAACCCTAACCCTAGCCCTAACCCTAACCCTAACCCTAACCCTAACCTTAGCCCTAACCCTAACCCCTAACCCCTAACCGTAACGCTAACCCTAAGCCTAACCCCTAACCCCTAACCCCTAACCCTAACCATAACCCTAAACCCTAACCCTAACCCTAACCCTAACCCTAGCCCTAACCCTAGCCCTAAGTCGTACCCTAACCCTAATCCTAACCCTAACCCAACCTTAACCCTAAAACTAACCTTAGCCCTTAAAACTAACCTAATAGAAACCCTAACCCTAACTCCTAACCCTAAGCCTAACCTAACCCTAACCCTAACCCTAGCCGTAACCCTAACCCTAACCCTAACCCTAGCCCTAACCCTAACCCTAACCCTAACCCTAACCTTAGCCCTAACCCTAACCCCTAACCCCTAACCGTAACGCTAACCCTAAGCCTAACCCCTAACCCCTAACCCCTAACCCTAACCATAACCCTAAACCCTAACCCTAACCCTAACCCTAACCCTAGCCCTAACCCTAGCCCTAAGTCGTACCCTAACCCTAATCCTAACCCTAACCCAACCTTAACCCTAAAACTAACCTTAGCCCTTAAAACTAACCTAATAGAAACCCTAACCCTAACTCCTAACCCTAAGCCTAACCTAACCCTAACCCTAACCCTAGCCGTAACCCTAACCCTAACCCTAACCCTAGCCCTAACCCTAACCCTAACCCTAACCCTAACCTTAGCCCTAACCCTAACCCCTAACCCCTAACCGTAACGCTAACCCTAAGCCTAACCCCTAACCCCTAACCCCTAACCCTAACCATAACCCTAAACCCTAACCCTAACCCTAACCCTAACCCTAGCCCTAACCCTAGCCCTAAGTCGTACCCTAACCCTAATCCTAACCCTAACCCAACCTTAACCCTAAAACTAACCTTAGCCCTTAAAACTAACCTAATAGAAACCCTAACCCTAACTCCTAACCCTAAGCCTAACCTAACCCTAACCCTAACCCTAGCCGTAACCCTAACCCTAACCCTAACCCTAGCCCTAACCCTAACCCTAACCCTAACCCTAACCTTAGCCCTAACCCTAACCCCTAACCCCTAACCGTAACGCTAACCCTAAGCCTAACCCCTAACCCCTAACCCCTAACCCTAACCATAACCCTAAACCCTAACCCTAACCCTAACCCTAACCCTAGCCCTAACCCTAGCCCTAAGTCGTACCCTAACCCTAATCCTAACCCTAACCCAACCTTAACCCTAAAACTAACCTTAGCCCTTAAAACTAACCTAATAGAAACCCTAACCCTAACTCCTAACCCTAAGCCTAACCTAACCCTAACCCTAACCCTAGCCGTAACCCTAACCCTAACCCTAACCCTAGCCCTAACCCTAACCCTAACCCTAACCCTAACCTTAGCCCTAACCCTAACCCCTAACCCCTAACCGTAACGCTAACCCTAAGCCTAACCCCTAACCCCTAACCCCTAACCCTAACCATAACCCTAAACCCTAACCCTAACCCTAACCCTAACCCTAGCCCTAACCCTAGCCCTAAGTCGTACCCTAACCCTAATCCTAACCCTAACCCAACCTTAACCCTAAAACTAACCTTAGCCCTTAAAACTAACCTAATAGAAACCCTAACCCTAACTCCTAACCCTAAGCCTAACCTAACCCTAACCCTAACCCTAGCCGTAACCCTAACCCTAACCCTAACCCTAGCCCTAACCCTAACCCTAACCCTAACCCTAACCTTAGCCCTAACCCTAACCCCTAACCCCTAACCGTAACGCTAACCCTAAGCCTAACCCCTAACCCCTAACCCCTAACCCTAACCATAACCCTAAACCCTAACCCTAACCCTAACCCTAACCCTAGCCCTAACCCTAGCCCTAAGTCGTACCCTAACCCTAATCCTAACCCTAACCCAACCTTAACCCTAAAACTAACCTTAGCCCTTAAAACTAACCTAATAGAAACCCTAACCCTAACTCCTAACCCTAAGCCTAACCTAACCCTAACCCTAACCCTAGCCGTAACCCTAACCCTAACCCTAACCCTAGCCCTAACCCTAACCCTAACCCTAACCCTAACCTTAGCCCTAACCCTAACCCCTAACCCCTAACCGTAACGCTAACCCTAAGCCTAACCCCTAACCCCTAACCCCTAACCCTAACCATAACCCTAAACCCTAACCCTAACCCTAACCCTAACCCTAGCCCTAACCCTAGCCCTAAGTCGTACCCTAACCCTAATCCTAACCCTAACCCAACCTTAACCCTAAAACTAACCTTAGCCCTTAAAACTAACCTAATAGAAACCCTAACCCTAACTCCTAACCCTAAGCCTAACCTAACCCTAACCCTAACCCTAGCCGTAACCCTAACCCTAACCCTAACCCTAGCCCTAACCCTAACCCTAACCCTAACCCTAACCTTAGCCCTAACCCTAACCCCTAACCCCTAACCGTAACGCTAACCCTAAGCCTAACCCCTAACCCCTAACCCCTAACCCTAACCATAACCCTAAACCCTAACCCTAACCCTAACCCTAACCCTAGCCCTAACCCTAGCCCTAAGTCGTACCCTAACCCTAATCCTAACCCTAACCCAACCTTAACCCTAAAACTAACCTTAGCCCTTAAAACTAACCTAATAGAAACCCTAACCCTAACTCCTAACCCTAAGCCTAACCTAACCCTAACCCTAACCCTAGCCGTAACCCTAACCCTAACCCTAACCCTAGCCCTAACCCTAACCCTAACCCTAACCCTAACCTTAGCCCTAACCCTAACCCCTAACCCCTAACCGTAACGCTAACCCTAAGCCTAACCCCTAACCCCTAACCCCTAACCCTAACCATAACCCTAAACCCTAACCCTAACCCTAACCCTAACCCTAGCCCTAACCCTAGCCCTAAGTCGTACCCTAACCCTAATCCTAACCCTAACCCAACCTTAACCCTAAAACTAACCTTAGCCCTTAAAACTAACCTAATAGAAACCCTAACCCTAACTCCTAACCCTAAGCCTAACCTAACCCTAACCCTAACCCTAGCCGTAACCCTAACCCTAACCCTAACCCTAGCCCTAACCCTAACCCTAACCCTAACCCTAACCTTAGCCCTAACCCTAACCCCTAACCCCTAACCGTAACGCTAACCCTAAGCCTAACCCCTAACCCCTAACCCCTAACCCTAACCATAACCCTAAACCCTAACCCTAACCCTAACCCTAACCCTAGCCCTAACCCTAGCCCTAAGTCGTACCCTAACCCTAATCCTAACCCTAACCCAACCTTAACCCTAAAACTAACCTTAGCCCTTAAAACTAACCTAATAGAAACCCTAACCCTAACTCCTAACCCTAAGCCTAACCTAACCCTAACCCTAACCCTAGCCGTAACCCTAACCCTAACCCTAACCCTAGCCCTAACCCTAACCCTAACCCTAACCCTAACCTTAGCCCTAACCCTAACCCCTAACCCCTAACCGTAACGCTAACCCTAAGCCTAACCCCTAACCCCTAACCCCTAACCCTAACCATAACCCTAAACCCTAACCCTAACCCTAACCCTAACCCTAGCCCTAACCCTAGCCCTAAGTCGTACCCTAACCCTAATCCTAACCCTAACCCAACCTTAACCCTAAAACTAACCTTAGCCCTTAAAACTAACCTAATAGAAACCCTAACCCTAACTCCTAACCCTAAGCCTAACCTAACCCTAACCCTAACCCTAGCCGTAACCCTAACCCTAACCCTAACCCTAGCCCTAACCCTAACCCTAACCCTAACCCTAACCTTAGCCCTAACCCTAACCCCTAACCCCTAACCGTAACGCTAACCCTAAGCCTAACCCCTAACCCCTAACCCCTAACCCTAACCATAACCCTAAACCCTAACCCTAACCCTAACCCTAACCCTAGCCCTAACCCTAGCCCTAAGTCGTACCCTAACCCTAATCCTAACCCTAACCCAACCTTAACCCTAAAACTAACCTTAGCCCTTAAAACTAACCTAATAGAAACCCTAACCCTAACTCCTAACCCTAAGCCTAACCTAACCCTAACCCTAACCCTAGCCGTAACCCTAACCCTAACCCTAACCCTAGCCCTAACCCTAACCCTAACCCTAACCCTAACCTTAGCCCTAACCCTAACCCCTAACCCCTAACCGTAACGCTAACCCTAAGCCTAACCCCTAACCCCTAACCCCTAACCCTAACCATAACCCTAAACCCTAACCCTAACCCTAACCCTAACCCTAGCCCTAACCCTAGCCCTAAGTCGTACCCTAACCCTAATCCTAACCCTAACCCAACCTTAACCCTAAAACTAACCTTAGCCCTTAAAACTAACCTAATAGAAACCCTAACCCTAACTCCTAACCCTAAGCCTAACCTAACCCTAACCCTAACCCTAGCCGTAACCCTAACCCTAACCCTAACCCTAGCCCTAACCCTAACCCTAACCCTAACCCTAACCTTAGCCCTAACCCTAACCCCTAACCCCTAACCGTAACGCTAACCCTAAGCCTAACCCCTAACCCCTAACCCCTAACCCTAACCATAACCCTAAACCCTAACCCTAACCCTAACCCTAACCCTAGCCCTAACCCTAGCCCTAAGTCGTACCCTAACCCTAATCCTAACCCTAACCCAACCTTAACCCTAAAACTAACCTTAGCCCTTAAAACTAACCTAATAGAAACCCTAACCCTAACTCCTAACCCTAAGCCTAACCTAACCCTAACCCTAACCCTAGCCGTAACCCTAACCCTAACCCTAACCCTAGCCCTAACCCTAACCCTAACCCTAACCCTAACCTTAGCCCTAACCCTAACCCCTAACCCCTAACCGTAACGCTAACCCTAAGCCTAACCCCTAACCCCTAACCCCTAACCCTAACCATAACCCTAAACCCTAACCCTAACCCTAACCCTAACCCTAGCCCTAACCCTAGCCCTAAGTCGTACCCTAACCCTAATCCTAACCCTAACCCAACCTTAACCCTAAAACTAACCTTAGCCCTTAAAACTAACCTAATAGAAACCCTAACCCTAACTCCTAACCCTAAGCCTAACCTAACCCTAACCCTAACCCTAGCCGTAACCCTAACCCTAACCCTAACCCTAGCCCTAACCCTAACCCTAACCCTAACCCTAACCTTAGCCCTAACCCTAACCCCTAACCCCTAACCGTAACGCTAACCCTAAGCCTAACCCCTAACCCCTAACCCCTAACCCTAACCATAACCCTAAACCCTAACCCTAACCCTAACCCTAACCCTAGCCCTAACCCTAGCCCTAAGTCGTACCCTAACCCTAATCCTAACCCTAACCCAACCTTAACCCTAAAACTAACCTTAGCCCTTAAAACTAACCTAATAGAAACCCTAACCCTAACTCCTAACCCTAAGCCTAACCTAACCCTAACCCTAACCCTAGCCGTAACCCTAACCCTAACCCTAACCCTAGCCCTAACCCTAACCCTAACCCTAACCCTAACCTTAGCCCTAACCCTAACCCCTAACCCCTAACCGTAACGCTAACCCTAAGCCTAACCCCTAACCCCTAACCCCTAACCCTAACCATAACCCTAAACCCTAACCCTAACCCTAACCCTAACCCTAGCCCTAACCCTAGCCCTAAGTCGTACCCTAACCCTAATCCTAACCCTAACCCAACCTTAACCCTAAAACTAACCTTAGCCCTTAAAACTAACCTAATAGAAACCCTAACCCTAACTCCTAACCCTAAGCCTAACCTAACCCTAACCCTAACCCTAGCCGTAACCCTAACCCTAACCCTAACCCTAGCCCTAACCCTAACCCTGACCCTAACCCTAACCTTAGCCCTAACCCTAACCCCTAACCCCTAACCGTAACGCTAACCCTAAGCCTAACCCCTAACCCCTAACCCCTAACCCTAACCATAACCCTAAACCCTAACCCTAACCCTAACCCTAACCCTAGCCCTAACCCTAGCCCTAAGTCGTACCCTAACCCTAATCCTAACCCTAACCCAACCTTAACCCTAAAACTAACCTTAGCCCTTAAAACTAACCTAATAGAAACCCTAACCCTAACTCCTAACCCTAAGCCTAACCTAACCCTAACCCTAACCCTAGCCGTAACCCTAACCCTAACCCTAACCCTAGCCCTAACCCTAACCCTAACCCTAACCCTAACCTTAGCCCTAACCCTAACCCCTAACCCCTAACCGTAACGCTAACCCTAAGCCTAACCCCTAACCCCTAACCCCTAACCCTAACCATAACCCTAAACCCTAACCCTAACCCTAACCCTAACCCTAGCCCTAACCCTAGCCCTAAGTCGTACCCTAACCCTAATCCTAACCCTAACCCAACCTTAACCCTAAAACTAACCTTAGCCCTTAAAACTAACCTAATAGAAACCCTAACCCTAACTCCTAACCCTAAGCCTAACCTAACCCTAACCCTAACCCTAGCCGTAACCCTAACCCTAACCCTAACCCTAGCCCTAACCCTAACCCTAACCCTAACCCTAACCTTAGCCCTAACCCTAACCCCTAACCCCTAACCGTAACGCTAACCCTAAGCCTAACCCCTAACCCCTAACCCCTAACCCTAACCATAACCCTAAACCCTAACCCTAACCCTAACCCTAACCCTAGCCCTAACCCTAGCCCTAAGTCGTACCCTAACCCTAATCCTAACCCTAACCCAACCTTAACCCTAAAACTAACCTTAGCCCTTAAAACTAACCTAATAGAAACCCTAACCCTAACTCCTAACCCTAAGCCTAACCTAACCCTAACCCTAACCCTAGCCGTAACCCTAACCCTAACCCTAACCCTAGCCCTAACCCTAACCCTAACCCTAACCCTAACCTTAGCCCTAACCCTAACCCCTAACCCCTAACCGTAACGCTAACCCTAAGCCTAACCCCTAACCCCTAACCCCTAACCCTAACCATAACCCTAAACCCTAACCCTAACCCTAACCCTAACCCTAGCCCTAACCCTAGCCCTAAGTCGTACCCTAACCCTAATCCTAACCCTAACCCAACCTTAACCCTAAAACTAACCTTAGCCCTTAAAACTAACCTAATAGAAACCCTAACCCTAACTCCTAACCCTAAGCCTAACCTAACCCTAACCCTAACCCTAGCCGTAACCCTAACCCTAACCCTAACCCTAGCCCTAACCCTAACCCTAACCCTAACCCTAACCTTAGCCCTAACCCTAACCCCTAACCCCTAACCGTAACGCTAACCCTAAGCCTAACCCCTAACCCCTAACCCCTAACCCTAACCATAACCCTAAACCCTAACCCTAACCCTAACCCTAACCCTAGCCCTAACCCTAGCCCTAAGTCGTACCCTAACCCTAATCCTAACCCTAACCCAACCTTAACCCTAAAACTAACCTTAGCCCTTAAAACTAACCTAATAGAAACCCTAACCCTAACTCCTAACCCTAAGCCTAACCTAACCCTAACCCTAACCCTAGCCGTAACCCTAACCCTAACCCTAACCCTAGCCCTAACCCTAACCCTAACCCTAACCCTAACCTTAGCCCTAACCCTAACCCCTAACCCCTAACCGTAACGCTAACCCTAAGCCTAACCCCTAACCCCTAACCCCTAACCCTAACCATAACCCTAAACCCTAACCCTAACCCTAACCCTAACCCTAGCCCTAACCCTAGCCCTAAGTCGTACCCTAACCCTAATCCTAACCCTAACCCAACCTTAACCCTAAAACTAACCTTAGCCCTTAAAACTAACCTAATAGAAACCCTAACCCTAACTCCTAACCCTAAGCCTAACCTAACCCTAACCCTAACCCTAGCCGTAACCCTAACCCTAACCCTAACCCTAGCCCTAACCCTAACCCTAACCCTAACCCTAACCTTAGCCCTAACCCTAACCCCTAACCCCTAACCGTAACGCTAACCCTAAGCCTAACCCCTAACCCCTAACCCCTAACCCTAACCATAACCCTAAACCCTAACCCTAACCCTAACCCTAACCCTAGCCCTAACCCTAGCCCTAAGTCGTACCCTAACCCTAATCCTAACCCTAACCCAACCTTAACCCTAAAACTAACCTTAGCCCTTAAAACTAACCTAATAGAAACCCTAACCCTAACTCCTAACCCTAAGCCTAACCTAACCCTAACCCTAACCCTAGCCGTAACCCTAACCCTAACCCTAACCCTAGCCCTAACCCTAACCCTAACCCTAACCCTAACCTTAGCCCTAACCCTAACCCCTAACCCCTAACCGTAACGCTAACCCTAAGCCTAACCCCTAACCCCTAACCCCTAACCCTAACCATAACCCTAAACCCTAACCCTAACCCTAACCCTAACCCTAGCCCTAACCCTAGCCCTAAGTCGTACCCTAACCCTAATCCTAACCCTAACCCAACCTTAACCCTAAAACTAACCTTAGCCCTTAAAACTAACCTAATAGAAACCCTAACCCTAACTCCTAACCCTAAGCCTAACCTAACCCTAACCCTAACCCTAGCCGTAACCCTAACCCTAACCCTAACCCTAGCCCTAACCCTAACCCTGACCCTAACCCTAACCTTAGCCCTAACCCTAACCCCTAACCCCTAACCGTAACGCTAACCCTAAGCCTAACCCCTAACCCCTAACCCCTAACCCTAACCATAACCCTAAACCCTAACCCTAACCCTAACCCTAACCCTAGCCCTAACCCTAGCCCTAAGTCGTACCCTAACCCTAATCCTAACCCTAACCCAACCTTAACCCTAAAACTAACCTTAGCCCTTAAAACTAACCTAATAGAAACCCTAACCCTAACTCCTAACCCTAAGCCTAACCTAACCCTAACCCTAACCCTAGCCGTAACCCTAACCCTAACCCTAACCCTAGCCCTAACCCTAACCCTAACCCTAACCCTAACCTTAGCCCTAACCCTAACCCCTAACCCCTAACCGTAACGCTAACCCTAAGCCTAACCCCTAACCCCTAACCCCTAACCCTAACCATAACCCTAAACCCTAACCCTAACCCTAACCCTAACCCTAGCCCTAACCCTAGCCCTAAGTCGTACCCTAACCCTAATCCTAACCCTAACCCAACCTTAACCCTAAAACTAACCTTAGCCCTTAAAACTAACCTAATAGAAACCCTAACCCTAACTCCTAACCCTAAGCCTAACCTAACCCTAACCCTAACCCTAGCCGTAACCCTAACCCTAACCCTAACCCTAGCCCTAACCCTAACCCTAACCCTAACCCTAACCTTAGCCCTAACCCTAACCCCTAACCCCTAACCGTAACGCTAACCCTAAGCCTAACCCCTAACCCCTAACCCCTAACCCTAACCATAACCCTAAACCCTAACCCTAACCCTAACCCTAACCCTAGCCCTAACCCTAGCCCTAAGTCGTACCCTAACCCTAATCCTAACCCTAACCCAACCTTAACCCTAAAACTAACCTTAGCCCTTAAAACTAACCTAATAGAAACCCTAACCCTAACTCCTAACCCTAAGCCTAACCTAACCCTAACCCTAACCCTAGCCGTAACCCTAACCCTAACCCTAACCCTAGCCCTAACCCTAACCCTAACCCTAACCCTAACCTTAGCCCTAACCCTAACCCCTAACCCCTAACCGTAACGCTAACCCTAAGCCTAACCCCTAACCCCTAACCCCTAACCCTAACCATAACCCTAAACCCTAACCCTAACCCTAACCCTAACCCTAGCCCTAACCCTAGCCCTAAGTCGTACCCTAACCCTAATCCTAACCCTAACCCAACCTTAACCCTAAAACTAACCTTAGCCCTTAAAACTAACCTAATAGAAACCCTAACCCTAACTCCTAACCCTAAGCCTAACCTAACCCTAACCCTAACCCTAGCCGTAACCCTAACCCTAACCCTAACCCTAGCCCTAACCCTAACCCTAACCCTAACCCTAACCTTAGCCCTAACCCTAACCCCTAACCCCTAACCGTAACGCTAACCCTAAGCCTAACCCCTAACCCCTAACCCCTAACCCTAACCATAACCCTAAACCCTAACCCTAACCCTAACCCTAACCCTAGCCCTAACCCTAGCCCTAAGTCGTACCCTAACCCTAATCCTAACCCTAACCCAACCTTAACCCTAAAACTAACCTTAGCCCTTAAAACTAACCTAATAGAAACCCTAACCCTAACTCCTAACCCTAAGCCTAACCTAACCCTAACCCTAACCCTAGCCGTAACCCTAACCCTAACCCTAACCCTAGCCCTAACCCTAACCCTAACCCTAACCCTAACCTTAGCCCTAACCCTAACCCCTAACCCCTAACCGTAACGCTAACCCTAAGCCTAACCCCTAACCCCTAACCCCTAACCCTAACCATAACCCTAAACCCTAACCCTAACCCTAACCCTAACCCTAGCCCTAACCCTAGCCCTAAGTCGTACCCTAACCCTAATCCTAACCCTAACCCAACCTTAACCCTAAAACTAACCTTAGCCCTTAAAACTAACCTAATAGAAACCCTAACCCTAACTCCTAACCCTAAGCCTAACCTAACCCTAACCCTAACCCTAGCCGTAACCCTAACCCTAACCCTAACCCTAGCCCTAACCCTAACCCTAACCCTAACCCTAACCTTAGCCCTAACCCTAACCCCTAACCCCTAACCGTAACGCTAACCCTAAGCCTAACCCCTAACCCCTAACCCCTAACCCTAACCATAACCCTAAACCCTAACCCTAACCCTAACCCTAACCCTAGCCCTAACCCTAGCCCTAAGTCGTACCCTAACCCTAATCCTAACCCTAACCCAACCTTAACCCTAAAACTAACCTTAGCCCTTAAAACTAACCTAATAGAAACCCTAACCCTAACTCCTAACCCTAAGCCTAACCTAACCCTAACCCTAACCCTAGCCGTAACCCTAACCCTAACCCTAACCCTAGCCCTAACCCTAACCCTAACCCTAACCCTAACCTTAGCCCTAACCCTAACCCCTAACCCCTAACCGTAACGCTAACCCTAAGCCTAACCCCTAACCCCTAACCCCTAACCCTAACCATAACCCTAAACCCTAACCCTAACCCTAACCCTAACCCTAGCCCTAACCCTAGCCCTAAGTCGTACCCTAACCCTAATCCTAACCCTAACCCAACCTTAACCCTAAAACTAACCTTAGCCCTTAAAACTAACCTAATAGAAACCCTAACCCTAACTCCTAACCCTAAGCCTAACCTAACCCTAACCCTAACCCTAGCCGTAACCCTAACCCTAACCCTAACCCTAGCCCTAACCCTAACCCTAACCCTAACCCTAACCTTAGCCCTAACCCTAACCCCTAACCCCTAACCGTAACGCTAACCCTAAGCCTAACCCCTAACCCCTAACCCCTAACCCTAACCATAACCCTAAACCCTAACCCTAACCCTAACCCTAACCCTAGCCCTAACCCTAGCCCTAAGTCGTACCCTAACCCTAATCCTAACCCTAACCCAACCTTAACCCTAAAACTAACCTTAGCCCTTAAAACTAACCTAATAGAAACCCTAACCCTAACTCCTAACCCTAAGCCTAACCTAACCCTAACCCTAACCCTAGCCGTAACCCTAACCCTAACCCTAACCCTAGCCCTAACCCTAACCCTAACCCTAACCCTAACCTTAGCCCTAACCCTAACCCCTAACCCCTAACCGTAACGCTAACCCTAAGCCTAACCCCTAACCCCTAACCCCTAACCCTAACCATAACCCTAAACCCTAACCCTAACCCTAACCCTAACCCTAGCCCTAACCCTAGCCCTAAGTCGTACCCTAACCCTAATCCTAACCCTAACCCAACCTTAACCCTAAAACTAACCTTAGCCCTTAAAACTAACCTAATAGAAACCCTAACCCTAACTCCTAACCCTAAGCCTAACCTAACCCTAACCCTAACCCTAGCCGTAACCCTAACCCTAACCCTAACCCTAGCCCTAACCCTAACCCTAACCCTAACCCTAACCTTAGCCCTAACCCTAACCCCTAACCCCTAACCGTAACGCTAACCCTAAGCCTAACCCCTAACCCCTAACCCCTAACCCTAACCATAACCCTAAACCCTAACCCTAACCCTAACCCTAACCCTAGCCCTAACCCTAGCCCTAAGTCGTACCCTAACCCTAATCCTAACCCTAACCCAACCTTAACCCTAAAACTAACCTTAGCCCTTAAAACTAACCTAATAGAAACCCTAACCCTAACTCCTAACCCTAAGCCTAACCTAACCCTAACCCTAACCCTAGCCGTAACCCTAACCCTAACCCTAACCCTAGCCCTAACCCTAACCCTAACCCTAACCCTAGCCCTAAGTCGTACCCTAACCCTAATCCTAACCCTAACCCAACCTTAACCCTAAAACTAACCTTAGCCCTTAAAACTAACCTAATAGAAACCCTAACCCTAACTCCTAACCCTAAGCCTAACCTAACCCTAACCCTAACCCTAGCCGTAACCCTAACCCTAACCCTAACCCTAGCCCTAACCCTAACCCTAACCCTAACCCTAACCTTAGCCCTAACCCTAACCCCTAACCCCTAACCGTAACGCTAACCCTAAGCCTAACCCCTAACCCCTAACCCCTAACCCTAACCATAACCCTAAACCCTAACCCTAACCCTAACCCTAACCCTAGCCCTAACCCTAGCCCTAAGTCGTACCCTAACCCTAATCCTAACCCTAACCCAACCTTAACCCTAAAACTAACCTTAGCCCTTAAAACTAACCTAATAGAAACCCTAACCCTAACTCCTAACCCTAAGCCTAACCTAACCCTAACCCTAACCCTAGCCGTAACCCTAACCCTAACCCTAACCCTAGCCCTAACCCTAACCCTAACCCTAACCCTAACCTTAGCCCTAACCCTAACCCCTAACCCCTAACCGTAACGCTAACCCTAAGCCTAACCCCTAACCCCTAACCCCTAACCCTAACCATAACCCTAAACCCTAACCCTAACCCTAACCCTAACCCTAGCCCTAACCCTAGCCCTAAGTCGTACCCTAACCCTAATCCTAACCCTAACCCAACCTTAACCCTAAAACTAACCTTAGCCCTTAAAACTAACCTAATAGAAACCCTAACCCTAACTCCTAACCCTAAGCCTAACCTAACCCTAACCCTAACCCTAGCCGTAACCCTAACCCTAACCCTAACCCTAGCCCTAACCCTAACCCTAACCCTAACCCTAACCTTAGCCCTAACCCTAACCCCTAACCCCTAACCGTAACGCTAACCCTAAGCCTAACCCCTAACCCCTAACCCCTAACCCTAACCATAACCCTAAACCCTAACCCTAACCCTAACCCTAACCCTAGCCCTAACCCTAGCCCTAAGTCGTACCCTAACCCTAATCCTAACCCTAACCCAACCTTAACCCTAAAACTAACCTTAGCCCTTAAAACTAACCTAATAGAAACCCTAACCCTAACTCCTAACCCTAAGCCTAACCTAACCCTAACCCTAACCCTAGCCGTAACCCTAACCCTAACCCTAACCCTAGCCCTAACCCTAACCCTAACCCTAACCCTAGCCCTAAGTCGTACCCTAACCCTAATCCTAACCCTAACCCAACCTTAACCCTAAAACTAACCTTAGCCCTTAAAACTAACCTAATAGAAACCCTAACCCTAACTCCTAACCCTAAGCCTAACCTAACCCTAACCCTAACCCTAGCCGTAACCCTAACCCTAACCCTAACCCTAGCCCTAACCCTAACCCTAACCCTAACCCTAACCTTAGCCCTAACCCTAACCCCTAACCCCTAACCGTAACGCTAACCCTAAGCCTAACCCCTAACCTCTAACCCCTATCCCTAACCATAACCCTAAACCCTAACCCTAACCCTAACCCTAACCCTAGCCCTAACCCTAGCCCTAAGTCGTACCCTAACCCTAATCCTAACCCTAACCCAACCTTAACCCTAAAACTAACCTTAGCCCTTAAAACTAACCTAATAGAAACCCTAACCCTAACTCCTAACCCTAAGCCTAACCTAACCCTAACCCTAACCCTAGCCGTAACCCTAACCCTAACCCTAACCCTAGCCCTAACCCTAACCCTAACCCTAACCCTAGCCCTAAGTCGTACCCTAACCCTAATCCTAACCCTAACCCAACCTTAACCCTAAAACTAACCTTAGCCCTTAAAACTAACCTAATAGAAACCCTAACCCTAACTCCTAACCCTAAGCCTAACCTAACCCTAACCCTAACCCTAGCCGTAACCCTAACCCTAACCCTAACCCTAGCCCTAACCCTAACCCTAACCCTAACCCTAACCTTAGCCCTAACCCTAACCCCTAACCCCTAACCGTAACGCTAACCCTAAGCCTAACCCCTAACCCCTAACCCCTAACCCTAACCATAACCCTAAACCCTAACCCTAACCCTAACCCTAACCCTAGCCCTAACCCTAGCCCTAAGTCGTACCCTAACCCTAATCCTAACCCTAACCCAACCTTAACCCTAAAACTAACATTAGCCCTTAAAACTAACCTAATAGAAACCCTAACCCTAACTCCTAACCCTAAGCCTAACCTAACCCTAACCCTAACCCTAGCCGTAACCCTAACCCTAACCCTAACCCTAGCCCTAACCCTAACCCTAACCCTAACCCTAGCCCTAAGTCGTACCCTAACCCTAATCCTAACCCTAACCCAACCTTAACCCTAAAACTAACCTTAGCCCTTAAAACTAACCTAATAGAAACCCTAACCCTAACTCCTAACCCTAAGCCTAACCTAACCCTAACCCTAACCCTAGCCGTAACCCTAACCCTAACCCTAACCCTAGCCCTAACCCTAACCCTAACCCTAACCCTAACCTTAGCCCTAACCCTAACCCCTAACCCCTAACCGTAACGCTAACCCTAAGCCTAACCCCTAACCCCTAACCCCTAACCCTAACCATAACCCTAAACCCTAACCCTAACCCTAACCCTAACCCTAGCCCTAACCCTAGCCCTAAGTCGTACCCTAACCCTAATCCTAACCCTAACCCAACCTTAACCCTAAAACTAACCTTAGCCCTTAAAACTAACCTAATAGAAACCCTAACCCTAACTCCTAACCCTAAGCCTAACCTAACCCTAACCCTAACCCTAGCCGTAACCCTAACCCTAACCCTAACCCTAGCCCTAACCCTAACCCTAACCCTAACCCTAACCTTAGCCCTAACCCTAACCCCTAACCCCTAACCGTAACGCTAACCCTAAGCCTAACCCCTAACCCCTAACCCCTAACCCTAACCATAACCCTAAACCCTAACCCTAACCCTAACCCTAACCCTAGCCCTAACCCTAGCCCTAAGTCGTACCCTAACCCTAATCCTAACCCTAACCCAACCTTAACCCTAAAACTAACCTTAGCCCTTAAAACTAACCTAATAGAAACCCTAACCCTAACTCCTAACCCTAAGCCTAACCTAACCCTAACCCTAACCCTAGCCGTAACCCTAACCCTAACCCTAACCCTAGCCCTAACCCTAACCCTAACCCTAACCCTAACCTTAGCCCTAACCCTAACCCCTAACCCCTAACCGTAACGCTAACCCTAAGCCTAACCCCTAACCCCTAACCCCTAACCCTAACCATAACCCTAAACCCTAACCCTAACCCTAACCCTAACCCTAGCCCTAACCCTAGCCCTAAGTCGTACCCTAACCCTAATCCTAACCCTAACCCAACCTTAACCCTAAAACTAACCTTAGCCCTTAAAACTAACCTAATAGAAACCCCTAACCCTAACTCCTAACCCTAAGCCTAACCTAACCCTAACCCTAACCCTAGCCGTAACCCTAACCCTAACCCTAACCCAGCCCTAGCCCTAACCCTAACCCTAACCCTAACCTTAGCCCTAACCCTAACCCCTAACCCCTAACCGTAACGCTAACCCTAAGCCTAACCCCTAACCCCTAACCCCTAACCCTAACCATAACCCTAAACCCTAACCCTAACCCTAACCCTAACCCTAGCCCTAACCCTAGCCCTAAGTCGTACCCTAACCCTAATCCTAACCCTAACCCAACCTTAACCCTAAAACTAACCTTAGCCCTTAAAACTAACCTAATAGAAACCCTAACCCTAACTCCTAACCCTAAGCCTAACCTAACCCTAACCCTAACCCTAGCCGTAACCCTAACCCTAACCCTAACCCTAGCCCTAACCCTAACCCTAACCCTAACCCTAACCTTAGCCCTAACCCTAACCCCTAACCCCTAACCGTAACGCTAACCCTAAGCCTAACCCCTAACCCCTAACCCCTAACCCTAACCATAACCCTAAACCCTAACCCTAACCCTAACCCTAACCCTAGCCCTAACCCTAGCCCTAAGTCGTACCCTAACCCTAATCCTAACCCTAACCCAACCTTAACCCTAAAACTAACCTTAGCCCTTAAAACTAACCTAATAGAAACCCTAACCCTAACTCCTAACCCTAAGCCTAACCTAACCCTAACCCTAACCCTAGCCGTAACCCTAACCCTAACCCTAACCCTAGCCCTAACCCTAACCCTAACCCTAACCCTAACCTTAGCCCTAACCCTAACCCCTAACCCCTAACCGTAACGCTAACCCTAAGCCTAACCCCTAACCCCTAACCCCTAACCCTAACCATAACCCTAAACCCTAACCCTAACCCTAACCCTAACCCTAGCCCTAACCCTAGCCCTAAGTCGTACCCTAACCCTAATCCTAACCCTAACCCAACCTTAACCCTAAAACTAACCTTAGCCCTTAAAACTAACCTAATAGAAACCCTAACCCTAACTCCTAACCCTAAGCCTAACCTAACCCTAACCCTAACCCTAGCCGTAACCCTAACCCTAACCCTAACCCTAGCCCTAACCCTAACCCTAACCCTAACCCTAACCTTAGCCCTAACCCTAACCCCTAACCCCTAACCGTAACGCTAACCCTAAGCCTAACCCCTAACCCCTAACCCCTAACCCTAACCATAACCCTAAACCCTAACCCTAACCCTAACCCTAACCCTAGCCCTAACCCTAGCCCTAAGTCGTACCCTAACCCTAATCCTAACCCTAACCCAACCTTAACCCTAAAACTAACCTTAGCCCTTAAAACTAACCTAATAGAAACCCTAACCCTAACTCCTAACCCTAAGCCTAACCTAACCCTAACCCTAACCCTAGCCGTAACCCTAACCCTAACCCTAACCCTAGCCCTAACCCTAACCCTAACCCTAACCCTAACCTTAGCCCTAACCCTAACCCCTAACCCCTAACCGTAACGCTAACCCTAAGCCTAACCCCTAACCCCTAACCCCTAACCCTAACCATAACCCTAAACCCTAACCCTAACCCTAACCCTAACCCTAGCCCTAACCCTAGCCCTAAGTCGTACCCTAACCCTAATCCTAACCCTAACCCAACCTTAACCCTAAAACTAACCTTAGCCCTTAAAACTAACCTAATAGAAACCCTAACCCTAACTCCTAACCCTAAGCCTAACCTAACCCTAACCCTAACCCTAGCCGTAACCCTAACCCTAACCCTAACCCTAGCCCTAACCCTAACCCTAACCCTAACCCTAACCTTAGCCCTAACCCTAACCCCTAACCCCTAACCGTAACGCTAACCCTAAGCCTAACCCCTAACCCCTAACCCCTAACCCTAACCATAACCCTAAACCCTAACCCTAACCCTAACCCTAACCCTAGCCCTAACCCTAGCCCTAAGTCGTACCCTAACCCTAATCCTAACCCTAACCCAACCTTAACCCTAAAACTAACCTTAGCCCTTAAAACTAACCTAATAGAAACCCTAACCCTAACTCCTAACCCTAAGCCTAACCTAACCCTAACCCTAACCCTAGCCGTAACCCTAACCCTAACCCTAACCCTAGCCCTAACCCTAACCCTAACCCTAACCCTAACCTTAGCCCTAACCCTAACCCCTAACCCCTAACCGTAACGCTAACCCTAAGCCTAACCCCTAACCCCTAACCCCTAACCCTAACCATAACCCTAAACCCTAACCCTAACCCTAACCCTAACCCTAGCCCTAACCCTAGCCCTAAGTCGTACCCTAACCCTAATCCTAACCCTAACCCAACCTTAACCCTAAAACTAACCTTAGCCCTTAAAACTAACCTAATAGAAACCCTAACCCTAACTCCTAACCCTAAGCCTAACCTAACCCTAACCCTAACCCTAGCCGTAACCCTAACCCTAACCCTAACCCTAGCCCTAACCCTAACCCTAACCCTAACCCTAACCTTAGCCCTAACCCTAACCCCTAACCCCTAACCGTAACGCTAACCCTAAGCCTAACCCCTAACCCCTAACCCCTAACCCTAACCATAACCCTAAACCCTAACCCTAACCCTAACCCTAACCCTAGCCCTAACCCTAGCCCTAAGTCGTACCCTAACCCTAATCCTAACCCTAACCCAACCTTAACCCTAAAACTAACCTTAGCCCTTAAAACTAACCTAATAGAAACCCTAACCCTAACTCCTAACCCTAAGCCTAACCTAACCCTAACCCTAACCCTAGCCGTAACCCTAACCCTAACCCTAACCCTAGCCCTAACCCTAACCCTAACCCTAACCCTAACCTTAGCCCTAACCCTAACCCCTAACCCCTAACCGTAACGCTAACCCTAAGCCTAACCCCTAACCCCTAACCCCTAACCCTAACCATAACCCTAAACCCTAACCCTAACCCTAACCCTAACCCTAGCCCTAACCCTAGCCCTAAGTCGTACCCTAACCCTAATCCTAACCCTAACCCAACCTTAACCCTAAAACTAACCTTAGCCCTTAAAACTAACCTAATAGAAACCCTAACCCTAACTCCTAACCCTAAGCCTAACCTAACCCTAACCCTAACCCTAGCCGTAACCCTAACCCTAACCCTAACCCTAGCCCTAACCCTAACCCTAACCCTAACCCTAACCTTAGCCCTAACCCTAACCCCTAACCCCTAACCGTAACGCTAACCCTAAGCCTAACCCCTAACCCCTAACCCCTAACCCTAACCATAACCCTAAACCCTAACCCTAACCCTAACCCTAACCCTAGCCCTAACCCTAGCCCTAAGTCGTACCCTAACCCTAATCCTAACCCTAACCCAACCTTAACCCTAAAACTAACCTTAGCCCTTAAAACTAACCTAATAGAAACCCTAACCCTAACTCCTAACCCTAAGCCTAACCTAACCCTAACCCTAACCCTAGCCGTAACCCTAACCCTAACCCTAACCCTAGCCCTAACCCTAGCCCTAAGTCGTACCCTAACCCTAATCCTAACCCTAACCCAACCTTAACCCTAAAACTAACCTTAGCCCTTAAAACTAACCTAATAGAAACCCTAACCCTAACTCCTAACCCTAAGCCTAACCTAACCCTAACCCTAACCCTAGCCGTAACCCTAACCCTAACCCTAACCCTAGCCCTAACCCTAACCCTAACCCTAACCCTAACCTTAGCCCTAACCCTAACCCCTAACCCCTAACCGTAACGCTAACCCTAAGCCTAACCCCTAACCCCTAACCCCTAACCCTAACCATAACCCTAAACCCTAACCCTAACCCTAACCCTAACCCTAGCCCTAACCCTAGCCCTAAGTCGTACCCTAACCCTAATCCTAACCCTAACCCAACCTTAACCCTAAAACTAACCTTAGCCCTTAAAACTAACCTAATAGAAACCCTAACCCTAACTCCTAACCCTAAGCCTAACCTAACCCTAACCCTAACCCTAGCCGTAACCCTAACCCTAACCCTAACCCTAGCCCTAACCCTAACCCTAACCCTAACCCCTAACCCCTAACCGTAACGCTAACCCTAAGCCTAACCCCTAACCCCTAACCCCTAACCCTAACCATAACCCTAAACCCTAACCCTAACCCTAACCCTAACCCTAGCCCTAACCCTAGCCCTAAGTCGTACCCTAACCCTAATCCTAACCCTAACCCAACCTTAACCCTAAAACTAACCTTAGCCCTTAAAACTAACCTAATAGAAACCCTAACCCTAACTCCTAACCCTAAGCCTAACCTAACCCTAACCCTAACCCTAGCCGTAACCCTAACCCTAACCCTAACCCTAGCCCTAACCCTAACCCTAACCCTAACCCTAACCTTAGCCCTAACCCTAACCCCTAACCCCTAACCGTAACGCTAACCCTAAGCCTAACCCCTAACCCCTAACCCCTAACCCTAACCATAACCCTAAACCCTAACCCTAACCCTAACCCTAACCCTAGCCCTAACCCTAGCCCTAAGTCGTACCCTAACCCTAATCCTAACCCTAACCCAACCTTAACCCTAAAACTAACCTTAGCCCTTAAAACTAACCTAATAGAAACCCTAACCCTAACTCCTAACCCTAAGCCTAACCTAACCCTAACCCTAACCCTAGCCGTAACCCTAACCCTAACCCTAACCCTAGCCCTAACCCTAACCCTAACCCTAACCCTAACCTTAGCCCTAACCCTAACCCCTAACCCCTAACCGTAACGCTAACCCTAAGCCTAACCCCTAACCCCTAACCCCTAACCCTAACCATAACCCTAAACCCTAACCCTAACCCTAACCCTAACCCTAGCCCTAACCCTAGCCCTAAGTCGTACCCTAACCCTAATCCTAACCCTAACCCAACCTTAACCCTAAAACTAACCTTAGCCCTTAAAACTAACCTAATAGAAACCCTAACCCTAACTCCTAACCCTAAGCCTAACCTAACCCTAACCCTAACCCTAGCCGTAACCCTAACCCTAACCCTAACCCTAGCCCTAACCCTAACCCTAACCCTAACCCTAACCTTAGCCCTAACCCTAACCCCTAACCCCTAACCGTAACGCTAACCCTAAGCCTAACCCCTAACCCCTAACCCCTAACCCTAACCATAACCCTAAACCCTAACCCTAACCCTAACCCTAACCCTAGCCCTAACCCTAGCCCTAAGTCGTACCCTAACCCTAATCCTAACCCTAACCCAACCTTAACCCTAAAACTAACCTTAGCCCTTAAAACTAACCTAATAGAAACCCTAACCCTAACTCCTAACCCTAAGCCTAACCTAACCCTAACCCTAACCCTAGCCGTAACCCTAACCCTAACCCTAACCCTAGCCCTAACCCTAACCCTAACCCTAACCCTAACCTTAGCCCTAACCCTAACCCCTAACCCCTAACCGTAACGCTAACCCTAAGCCTAACCCCTAACCCCTAACCCCTAACCCTAACCATAACCCTAAACCCTAACCCTAACCCTAACCCTAACCCTAGCCCTAACCCTAGCCCTAAGTCGTACCCTAACCCTAATCCTAACCCTAACCCAACCTTAACCCTAAAACTAACCTTAGCCCTTAAAACTAACCTAATAGAAACCCTAACCCTAACTCCTAACCCTAAGCCTAACCTAACCCTAACCCTAACCCTAGCCGTAACCCTAACCCTAACCCTAACCCTAGCCCTAACCCTAACCCTAACCCTAACCCTAACCTTAGCCCTAACCCTAACCCCTAACCCCTAACCGTAACGCTAACCCTAAGCCTAACCCCTAACCCCTAACCCCTAACCCTAACCATAACCCTAAACCCTAACCCTAACCCTAACCCTAACCCTAGCCCTAACCCTAGCCCTAAGTCGTACCCTAACCCTAATCCTAACCCTAACCCAACCTTAACCCTAAAACTAACCTTAGCCCTTAAAACTAACCTAATAGAAACCCTAACCCTAACTCCTAACCCTAAGCCTAACCTAACCCTAACCCTAACCCTAGCCGTAACCCTAACCCTAACCCTAACCCTAGCCCTAACCCTAACCCTAACCCTAACCCTAACCTTAGCCCTAACCCTAACCCCTAACCCCTAACCGTAACGCTAACCCTAAGCCTAACCCCTAACCCCTAACCCCTAACCCTAACCATAACCCTAAACCCTAACCCTAACCCTAACCCTAACCCTAGCCCTAACCCTAGCCCTAAGTCGTACCCTAACCCTAATCCTAACCCTAACCCAACCTTAACCCTAAAACTAACCTTAGCCCTTAAAACTAACCTAATAGAAACCCTAACCCTAACTCCTAACCCTAAGCCTAACCTAACCCTAACCCTAACCCTAGCCGTAACCCTAACCCTAACCCTAACCCTAGCCCTAACCCTAACCCTAACCCTAACCCTAACCTTAGCCCTAACCCTAACCCCTAACCCCTAACCGTAACGCTAACCCTAAGCCTAACCCCTAACCCCTAACCCCTAACCCTAACCATAACCCTAAACCCTAACCCTAACCCTAACCCTAACCCTAGCCCTAACCCTAGCCCTAAGTCGTACCCTAACCCTAATCCTAACCCTAACCCAACCTTAACCCTAAAACTAACCTTAGCCCTTAAAACTAACCTAATAGAAACCCTAACCCTAACTCCTAACCCTAAGCCTAACCTAACCCTAACCCTAACCCTAGCCGTAACCCTAACCCTAACCCTAACCCTAGCCCTAACCCTAACCCTAACCCTAACCCTAACCTTAGCCCTAACCCTAACCCCTAACCCCTAACCGTAACGCTAACCCTAAGCCTAACCCCTAACCCCTAACCCCTAACCCTAACCATAACCCTAAACCCTAACCCTAACCCTAACCCTAACCCTAGCCCTAACCCTAGCCCTAAGTCGTACCCTAACCCTAATCCTAACCCTAACCCAACCTTAACCCTAAAACTAACCTTAGCCCTTAAAACTAACCTAATAGAAACCCTAACCCTAACTCCTAACCCTAAGCCTAACCTAACCCTAACCCTAACCCTAGCCGTAACCCTAACCCTAACCCTAACCCTAGCCCTAACCCTAACCCTAACCCTAACCCTAACCTTAGCCCTAACCCTAACCCCTAACCCCTAACCGTAACGCTAACCCTAAGCCTAACCCCTAACCCCTAACCCCTAACCCTAACCATAACCCTAAACCCTAACCCTAACCCTAACCCTAACCCTAGCCCTAACCCTAGCCCTAAGTCGTACCCTAACCCTAATCCTAACCCTAACCCAACCTTAACCCTAAAACTAACCTTAGCCCTTAAAACTAACCTAATAGAAACCCTAACCCTAACTCCTAACCCTAAGCCTAACCTAACCCTAACCCTAACCCTAGCCGTAACCCTAACCCTAACCCTAACCCTAGCCCTAACCCTAACCCTAACCCTAACCCTAACCTTAGCCCTAACCCTAACCCCTAACCCCTAACCGTAACGCTAACCCTAAGCCTAACCCCTAACCCCTAACCCCTAACCCTAACCATAACCCTAAACCCTAACCCTAACCCTAACCCTAACCCTAGCCCTAACCCTAGCCCTAAGTCGTACCCTAACCCTAATCCTAACCCTAACCCAACCTTAACCCTAAAACTAACCTTAGCCCTTAAAACTAACCTAATAGAAACCCTAACCCTAACTCCTAACCCTAAGCCTAACCTAACCCTAACCCTAACCCTAGCCGTAACCCTAACCCTAACCCTAACCCTAGCCCTAACCCTAACCCTAACCCTAACCCTAACCTTAGCCCTAACCCTAACCCCTAACCCCTAACCGTAACGCTAACCCTAAGCCTAACCCCTAACCCCTAACCCCTAACCCTAACCATAACCCTAAACCCTAACCCTAACCCTAACCCTAACCCTAGCCCTAACCCTAGCCCTAAGTCGTACCCTAACCCTAATCCTAACCCTAACCCAACCTTAACCCTAAAACTAACCTTAGCCCTTAAAACTAACCTAATAGAAACCCTAACCCTAACTCCTAACCCTAAGCCTAACCTAACCCTAACCCTAACCCTAGCCGTAACCCTAACCCTAACCCTAACCCTAGCCCTAACCCTAACCCTAACCCTAACCCTAACCTTAGCCCTAACCCTAACCCCTAACCCCTAACCGTAACGCTAACCCTAAGCCTAACCCCTAACCCCTAACCCCTAACCCTAACCATAACCCTAAACCCTAACCCTAACCCTAACCCTAACCCTAGCCCTAACCCTAGCCCTAAGTCGTACCCTAACCCTAATCCTAACCCTAACCCAACCTTAACCCTAAAACTAACCTTAGCCCTTAAAACTAACCTAATAGAAACCCTAACCCTAACTCCTAACCCTAAGCCTAACCTAACCCTAACCCTAACCCTAGCCGTAACCCTAACCCTAACCCTAACCCTAGCCCTAACCCTAACCCTAACCCTAACCCTAACCTTAGCCCTAACCCTAACCCCTAACCCCTAACCGTAACGCTAACCCTAAGCCTAACCCCTAACCCCTAACCCCTAACCCTAACCATAACCCTAAACCCTAACCCTAACCCTAACCCTAACCCTAGCCCTAACCCTAGCCCTAAGTCGTACCCTAACCCTAATCCTAACCCTAACCCAACCTTAACCCTAAAACTAACCTTAGCCCTTAAAACTAACCTAATAGAAACCCTAACCCTAACTCCTAACCCTAAGCCTAACCTAACCCTAACCCTAACCCTAGCCGTAACCCTAACCCTAACCCTAACCCTAGCCCTAACCCTAACCCTAACCCTAACCCTAACCTTAGCCCTAACCCTAACCCCTAACCCCTAACCGTAACGCTAACCCTAAGCCTAACCCCTAACCCCTAACCCCTAACCCTAACCATAACCCTAAACCCTAACCCTAACCCTAACCCTAACCCTAGCCCTAACCCTAGCCCTAAGTCGTACCCTAACCCTAATCCTAACCCTAACCCAACCTTAACCCTAAAACTAACCTTAGCCCTTAAAACTAACCTAATAGAAACCCTAACCCTAACTCCTAACCCTAAGCCTAACCTAACCCTAACCCTAACCCTAGCCGTAACCCTAACCCTAACCCTAACCCTAGCCCTAACCCTAACCCTAACCCTAACCCTAACCTTAGCCCTAACCCTAACCCCTAACCCCTAACCGTAACGCTAACCCTAAGCCTAACCCCTAACCCCTAACCCCTAACCCTAACCATAACCCTAAACCCTAACCCTAACCCTAACCCTAACCCTAGCCCTAACCCTAGCCCTAAGTCGTACCCTAACCCTAATCCTAACCCTAACCCAACCTTAACCCTAAAACTAACCTTAGCCCTTAAAACTAACCTAATAGAAACCCTAACCCTAACTCCTAACCCTAAGCCTAACCTAACCCTAACCCTAACCCTAGCCGTAACCCTAACCCTAACCCTAACCCTAGCCCTAACCCTAACCCTAACCCTAACCCTAACCTTAGCCCTAACCCTAACCCCTAACCCCTAACCGTAACGCTAACCCTAAGCCTAACCCCTAACCCCTAACCCCTAACCCTAACCATAACCCTAAACCCTAACCCTAACCCTAACCCTAACCCTAGCCCTAACCCTAGCCCTAAGTCGTACCCTAACCCTAATCCTAACCCTAACCCAACCTTAACCCTAAAACTAACCTTAGCCCTTAAAACTAACCTAATAGAAACCCTAACCCTAACTCCTAACCCTAAGCCTAACCTAACCCTAACCCTAACCCTAGCCGTAACCCTAACCCTAACCCTAACCCTAGCCCTAACCCTAACCCTAACCCTAACCCTAACCTTAGCCCTAACCCTAACCCCTAACCCCTAACCGTAACGCTAACCCTAAGCCTAACCCCTAACCCCTAACCCCTAACCCTAACCATAACCCTAAACCCTAACCCTAACCCTAACCCTAACCCTAGCCCTAACCCTAGCCCTAAGTCGTACCCTAACCCTAATCCTAACCCTAACCCAACCTTAACCCTAAAACTAACCTTAGCCCTTAAAACTAACCTAATAGAAACCCTAACCCTAACTCCTAACCCTAAGCCTAACCTAACCCTAACCCTAACCCTAGCCGTAACCCTAACCCTAACCCTAACCCTAACCCTAGCCCTAACCCTAGCCCTAAGTCGTACCCTAACCCTAATCCTAACCCTAACCCAACCTTAACCCTAAAACTAACCTTAGCCCTTAAAACTAACCTAATAGAAACCCTAACCCTAACTCCTAACCCTAAGCCTAACCTAACCCTAACCCTAACCCTAGCCGTAACCCTAACCCTAACCCTAACCCTAGCCCTAACCCTAACCCTAACCCTAACCCTAACCTTAGCCCTAACCCTAACCCCTAACCCCTAACCGTAACGCTAACCCTAAGCCTAACCCCTAACCCCTAACCCCTAACCCTAACCATAACCCTAAACCCTAACCCTAACCCTAACCCTAACCCTAGCCCTAACCCTAGCCCTAAGTCGTACCCTAACCCTAATCCTAACCCTAACCCAACCTTAACCCTAAAACTAACCTTAGCCCTTAAAACTAACCTAATAGAAACCCTAACCCTAACTCCTAACCCTAAGCCTAACCTAACCCTAACCCTAACCCTAGCCGTAACCCTAACCCTAACCCTAACCCTAGCCCTAACCCTAACCCTAACCCTAACCCTAACCTTAGCCCTAACCCTAACCCCTAACCCCTAACCGTAACGCTAACCCTAAGCCTAACCCCTAACCCCTAACCCCTAACCCTAACCATAACCCTAAACCCTAACCCTAACCCTAACCCTAACCCTAGCCCTAACCCTAGCCCTAAGTCGTACCCTAACCCTAATCCTAACCCTAACCCAACCTTAACCCTAAAACTAACCTTAGCCCTTAAAACTAACCTAATAGAAACCCTAACCCTAACTCCTAACCCTAAGCCTAACCTAACCCTAACCCTAACCCTAGCCGTAACCCTAACCCTAACCCTAACCCTAGCCCTAACCCTAACCCTAACCCTAACCCTAACCTTAGCCCTAACCCTAACCCCTAACCCCTAACCGTAACGCTAACCCTAAGCCTAACCCCTAACCCCTAACCCCTAACCCTAACCATAACCCTAAACCCTAACCCTAACCCTAACCCTAACCCTAGCCCTAACCCTAGCCCTAAGTCGTACCCTAACCCTAATCCTAACCCTAACCCAACCTTAACCCTAAAACTAACCTTAGCCCTTAAAACTAACCTAATAGAAACCCTAACCCTAACTCCTAACCCTAAGCCTAACCTAACCCTAACCCTAACCCTAGCCGTAACCCTAACCCTAACCCTAACCCTAGCCCTAACCCTAACCCTAACCCTAACCCTAACCTTAGCCCTAACCCTAACCCCTAACCCCTAACCGTAACGCTAACCCTAAGCCTAACCCCTAACCCCTAACCCCTAACCCTAACCATAACCCTAAACCCTAACCCTAACCCTAACCCTAACCCTAGCCCTAACCCTAGCCCTAAGTCGTACCCTAACCCTAATCCTAACCCTAACCCAACCTTAACCCTAAAACTAACCTTAGCCCTTAAAACTAACCTAATAGAAACCCTAACCCTAACTCCTAACCCTAAGCCTAACCTAACCCTAACCCTAACCCTAGCCGTAACCCTAACCCTAACCCTAACCCTAGCCCTAACCCTAACCCTAACCCTAACCCTAACCTTAGCCCTAACCCTAACCCCTAACCCCTAACCGTAACGCTAACCCTAAGCCTAACCCCTAACCCCTAACCCCTAACCCTAACCATAACCCTAAACCCTAACCCTAACCCTAACCCTAACCCTAGCCCTAACCCTAGCCCTAAGTCGTACCCTAACCCTAATCCTAACCCTAACCCAACCTTAACCCTAAAACTAACCTTAGCCCTTAAAACTAACCTAATAGAAACCCTAACCCTAACTCCTAACCCTAAGCCTAACCTAACCCTAACCCTAACCCTAGCCGTAACCCTAACCCTAACCCTAACCCTAGCCCTAACCCTAACCCTAACCCTAACCCTAACCTTAGCCCTAACCCTAACCCCTAACCCCTAACCGTAACGCTAACCCTAAGCCTAACCCCTAACCCCTAACCCCTAACCCTAACCATAACCCTAAACCCTAACCCTAACCCTAACCCTAACCCTAGCCCTAACCCTAGCCCTAAGTCGTACCCTAACCCTAATCCTAACCCTAACCCAACCTTAACCCTAAAACTAACCTTAGCCCTTAAAACTAACCTAATAGAAACCCTAACCCTAACTCCTAACCCTAAGCCTAACCTAACCCTAACCCTAACCCTAGCCGTAACCCTAACCCTAACCCTAACCCTAGCCCTAACCCTAACCCTAACCCTAACCCTAACCTTAGCCCTAACCCTAACCCCTAACCCCTAACCGTAACGCTAACCCTAAGCCTAACCCCTAACCCCTAACCCCTAACCCTAACCATAACCCTAAACCCTAACCCTAACCCTAACCCTAACCCTAGCCCTAACCCTAGCCCTAAGTCGTACCCTAACCCTAATCCTAACCCTAACCCAACCTTAACCCTAAAACTAACCTTAGCCCTTAAAACTAACCTAATAGAAACCCTAACCCTAACTCCTAACCCTAAGCCTAACCTAACCCTAACCCTAACCCTAGCCGTAACCCTAACCCTAACCCTAACCCTAGCCCTAACCCTAACCCTAACCCTAACCCTAACCTTAGCCCTAACCCTAACCCCTAACCCCTAACCGTAACGCTAACCCTAAGCCTAACCCCTAACCCCTAACCCCTAACCCTAACCATAACCCTAAACCCTAACCCTAACCCTAACCCTAACCCTAGCCCTAACCCTAGCCCTAAGTCGTACCCTAACCCTAATCCTAACCCTAACCCAACCTTAACCCTAAAACTAACCTTAGCCCTTAAAACTAACCTAATAGAAACCCTAACCCTAACTCCTAACCCTAAGCCTAACCTAACCCTAACCCTAACCCTAGCCGTAACCCTAACCCTAACCCTAACCCTAGCCCTAACCCTAACCCTAACCCTAACCCTAACCTTAGCCCTAACCCTAACCCCTAACCCCTAACCGTAACGCTAACCCTAAGCCTAACCCCTAACCCCTAACCCCTAACCCTAACCATAACCCTAAACCCTAACCCTAACCCTAACCCTAACCCTAGCCCTAACCCTAGCCCTAAGTCGTACCCTAACCCTAATCCTAACCCTAACCCAACCTTAACCCTAAAACTAACCTTAGCCCTTAAAACTAACCTAATAGAAACCCTAACCCTAACTCCTAACCCTAAGCCTAACCTAACCCTAACCCTAACCCTAGCCGTAACCCTAACCCTAACCCTAACCCTAGCCCTAACCCTAACCCTAACCCTAACCCTAACCTTAGCCCTAACCCTAACCCCTAACCCCTAACCGTAACGCTAACCCTAAGCCTAACCCCTAACCCCTAACCCCTAACCCTAACCATAACCCTAAACCCTAACCCTAACCCTAACCCTAACCCTAGCCCTAACCCTAGCCCTAAGTCGTACCCTAACCCTAATCCTAACCCTAACCCAACCTTAACCCTAAAACTAACCTTAGCCCTTAAAACTAACCTAATAGAAACCCTAACCCTAACTCCTAACCCTAAGCCTAACCTAACCCTAACCCTAACCCTAGCCGTAACCCTAACCCTAACCCTAACCCTAGCCCTAACCCTAACCCTAACCCTAACCCTAACCTTAGCCCTAACCCTAACCCCTAACCCCTAACCGTAACGCTAACCCTAAGCCTAACCCC
>NW_027439398.1:0-100000 GCF_964188355.1 Buteo buteo
TCTACAAACAGTTAGGGCTCATTGTAGGCTCACAGGTTTTTATTTTTCTCTCTTTTCCCCTTTTCCTTTTTTTTTTTTCATTTTTTCTTTCTTTTTTTTTTTTTTTTTTTTCCCAACCATGTAGGCACCACTCTCAGCTTGAAGGAGGAAGGATTCCTGTCTATGCTGTTACTTTTCAGGAGCCTGAGAATGATCCTCGCAATTGTTGCTACTTGTGGGCTGTTCAGTCTACACAAGAAAGGTGAATAAAAAGTTACTATAAGCCACTGAATGCATTTAAATTTTTTTGTATCTTTGTTCACATACCGTTGATACATGTATATTTGTTTTGTTTATGTAGCTGTGCAGGAGATTCTCTCAGGTGTGGAAGGTGTTAAGCTTACACTGCAATTTTTACAGGATTTAACAGATGTGAAGAGGGACCTACTAGTGCCTACCTTCTGAAAGAAGGCAAAGCAACAGTGGCTGTATCTTTGTGCTTGCATTCTTACACGATTTCCTTTGTTTCTTGAGGACTGCTTCACGATTTGTTTGGTACTTGCACCATGGTATGAAAATACCATTCAAAGTAGTTGGGGCTGCAGATCTCGAGCGCTAAACGTGCCAATATGACAGCCGGCTGCCCCTAAAGGAGGGAGGTGACAGTATTGCGGATTACCTTGTGCCAACTTGCGCGGTCTTTGGAGCCTTTGTGAGCCAGGCCAGCTCACCTGGCAGAGACCGATCCCTGTTGAGCAGCAAAGTCAATGGTTTCCTGCTGGGCTAATGACCCGAATCAGTATGTGGAAGGGTGCAGCGTGTGTATGCAAGAGAGGGGCTGGAACTTTGGTGGGAAGGGAAGGGAAGGGGAGAAAGATCTCTCTCTTTCAGCATCAGCAAGCTATTTAATCAGCTCAGCCGTTCACAGTGTGGCAGTCTTTTTAAGTTTGACTTTAAAGCAACAATTTGTAGTCCGTACAACATATTAAAGCTTTCAAATTGTATGGTTAGCATTTGCCCCTGAAGCTGTTAGTGTCCAAATGTCCTCCTTTGCACGTGACCAGTTATCTGATGGTTTGGGAAGTGGTGTTTTTCTTTTCAGCAAGAAAACATCAGTCTAGATCTAATAAAATGATAACAAGGCCTCTAAAGCAGCTTTGTAATCAAATGTCCTAATTTCTACCTTTTTCAGTGAAGGTGACGTCGTGAGTTTACATCTGTTGCAGTTAGCATTTGGTGACAGAAAACGCTTGGCCCCAGGACAAGTCATGTATGAGGTAAGGCGTGCACGTATGTGAAAAGATGAAAATAGTGATTTTGTCTATGTGAGTATCAGTGAAGTTGTCAGGGGTGATTTTTACCATCAAAATTCAGAGGTGACTGAAACCCCAATCTTTTGCTGAGTCTTCTTGGGCATGTTTTATGCTGCTGCATCTCTTGTAGTGCTCTAAGCACTTTGGCAGGTCGACAGGAGAAAGATGCTTTAATCGTTCTCCAGTTTCACTTTTGAAATTCTGCTTTGCTTTATCCTCTTTTAAAAGTTATTTGTAGCTACAGTCTTAGCAGTGGCAAAGACCTTGTACTGTGTGCTGCTTTGGAAGAAAACCCAGTCGTCGATATCCATTCCTCGCGTGGCTACTTTGTTCTGTCTCAACGCTTTAATGTTAAAATGGGGGACCTTTTACTATTTGGCAATGCTTTGCCTTGGTCATCTTCTTTTCCTGAAAAAGGTGTGACGAGTGTCAGATTTCACCTCAGAGGGTTGAAATGTTTCAGCAGCTTTGAAAAATGGGTCTGCTAAAATTTCCGGTTTTAAAAAAAAGCACACAAAGTGATTAAATAATGTGGTTTGCGTTTGTGACCTGAGAAAGCTGTGGTGTCGCTAGTGTGAGACTTTTAACCCTCTACAGACAGTGCAACCAGTAATACATTCACAGGCTTCTAAGAGGTGTCAGGCACCAGTCTCTGCCTTTGAGATATTTTACTCCCCTGCTGTTCCTGCGTTCCTGTGATGAGCGTTGTGCAAGGTTGAAACAGGAACCAATCTCACAAGGTAGTTGAAGAGAGAACAAAACAGCTGGACCTCTGGGGGGAAAAGTCAGGTTCTTCAGCTAGCTTCCAGATGAGCCACTTACACATGTAGCTTCATACCAAGACTTGCTAACACCTCCTGCCAAAAAAACCCCCCAACAACTCCCACCCCCCGGAAACAAACCCAGAAGAAGCATTAGTACAGGATCTGTGTTCTACAGAGGACACTTGGAGTGTCGGAATACTTCCCTGTAGCCACAGATTGGTCAGTACTACATGACTGTCTGCCTGCGTGACTGGCTGAGTCAAGTTTCTTGTCCGTCTTCCGTGGCAGAAAATTTAAGAGTTGTTCCCAATTGCCAGGCCAAATTGGAGGAAAGGAGGAGGAATCTACTGTTGACCCTTGTTCGTTGAAGAGAGTTCACAGAAGCTTGAAAGAAAGCTTGAAATCTAGTGCATCCGGCCATGGTCATGGAGCGCACCTTGACATTTGTCCTGCATGATGCTTGCAGGTGGATAGAGTATGCAGCCCCCACGTCCACATCAGAGTCTGACGAGTGCATCTCATTTGAAAACTGTCTTCAGATTTTACGGGTCAATAAAGTCATTATTTAACATCTTCCACGCAGTGGAGTTCCTTAACTTAGATTTGCTTGCCCCAGTGGAGAATTTAAAATACGCTGTTTTGCTTCAGAAGTTGTCTTCGGCAGGAATTGTTTGATATCTTTTTTCCCTTCCCCTCAGCCCTAACTTTGGGGGGGGACTGGCTCTTCACAGATGAATAAAAGTTGAAATTTCTAGCGGTTAAAATTCATCTCTAAGAGGTTGATGGAGTTGTAGTACTTTATCTGACAAAAGGGTCTTTTGGCACGGTGGACCTGTTCAGGACATCTTTTATTATAAACTGTGTTTGGTGATTATTCCTTCTGTAATAAAAATGGGATTCTTTGCTTACGCTTCGCGCTAGTTTTTCAAAGAGATGGTTTAGATTTTCCTGTCTACTCTGCACATGTCTGTTATTTCCAAAGTTACTTGATAAAGTAGAATGAACTGTGCATACTGCAGAGCAAATTTTAGCGAGGGAAATGCTAAATTCTGAAAATGTGCAAAGCCCGTTACTATTTGACGCTTCATTCTCTTGCATGTCAGATGTAGTTTCTATTTGCCATCAGAAATAAGCTCATGGGAAATATACGGTACAATATGCATATTATATTATACATATATACATTCTTTCACATTTAGCTATAATGTATGTTTTTATCTCAAAATGACCTTTTCTCTCTCCTTTTATTTTTTCCCCAGGGTCTGGAATACTGTGTCGAAAGATACAGCTTAGGTCTCACAGGTGGAGTCTTTCCCTTGAGCGGGCAGGCCAGAGATATTAAATTACTTAGCTGTCAGACTGTAGAAAAACTTCCCAAACGTGTCGACGGAGAGGATAGCGTTAATGCAGGTTTGTTCTAATGTCCCTGTTTGGTTATTCTAAAATAAGTAGTTTTGGAATCTAAGCAATGAATGCTGTTCTGTACCCCAGTCTGTGAGTCTTGAATACCTTTACAGACTAGCTTGTTGGGCTTATTTAAAAAAAATAAATGGGTGCTTAAGTTATATGGGACTTCTTTAAAGGAAAAAATAAGTTGTGTTTTATGCTTGCTGACATGCTATAGCGATGTATGGTGGGGTCACCTGCATGAAGCTTGTCAGTCGTTCTATTCCTCCAGCTGTCGTCTTTGAACAGTAAGATGATGCTCCCCATTGCTTAGGAGTGTTACCTGAATTTTTCTTTCCCTGTTCCAACCTATGTCTGCATCTGCATCCAGCTGGTGGCCGGTCACAAGTGGTGTTCCCCAGGGCTCGGTATTGGGGCCAGTTCTGTTTAATATCTCTGTCAATGATCCGGACGAGGGGATTGAGTGCACCCTCAGTAAGTTTGCAGATGACACCAAGTTGGGTGGGAGTGTTGATCTGCTTGAGGGTCTACAGAGGCTCTGTGGAGGGATCTGGACAGGCTGGCTCAATGGGCCAAGGCCAACTGTATGAAGTTCATCAAGGCTAAATGCCAGGTCCTGCTCTTGGGTCACAAGAACCCCATGCAACACTACAGGCTTGGGAAAGAGTGGCTGGAAAGCTGCCTGGCTTTGGGCCCCTCGCTACAAGAAAGACATTGAGGTGCTGGAGCGCATCCAAAGAAGGGCAACAGAGCTGGTGAAGGGTCTGGAGAACAAGTCTTACGGGGGTGGCTGAGGGAACTGGGGTTGTTTAGCCTGGAGAAAAGGAGGCTGAGGGGAGACCTTACCACTCCCCCCAAGTACCTGAAAGGAGGCTGTAGCGAGGTGTAGTGTTGGTCTCTTCTCCCAGGTAGCAAGTGATAGGACGACAGGAAATGGCCTCAAGTTGCGCCTGGGGAGGTTCAGGTTGGGTATTAGGAAAAATTTCTTCACTGACTGTGTTACAAAGCATTGGAACAGGCTGCCCGGGGTTGAGTCGCCATCCCTGGAGGTATTTAAAAGACAGGGAGATGTGGCGCTTAGGGACGTGGTTTGGTGGTGGACTTGGCAGTTGGCTTTAGGGTTGGGCTCAATGAACATAAAGGTCTTTTCCAACCTAAGCAACTCTACGATTCTGTGATCTGCCTGTCCATTTCTTCCTCTCTAAATCTAATAGGTTCCTACACCTGCAAGTTCTTAAAGCAATAGCTTTCCTTGTCCATATACACAGTTAAAACTCTTACGAAGTCTTTCATTATCTTGCAGTAATTAAATGTCCCTCTCTGGGTTTACAAATTCACTTATGTTCTGACCCTATTTTTGAGCCTGCTGCAGTGATAACTTCCATGGCCCTTTGTTTTGACTGCATTATTCACCTTCCCTCTCTTCTGACTGGCCTTTACTGATGTATGATGTTTGCAAAGAAGACACTTGCATGATCTTTCTAGGCTACTTCTGTTTATCATCTTTGACTTAGTCCTGAAGCGGCAACTTGCATCTCTTTTGTGATGCCATCCTCTATCAACAGTGTGTCAAAATCGAACAAAAACACCTTTGGATTTTCTCCACTTGTGTCACGTTTCTGAGGAGAGTGCCTCCTAAAAGCTTGTTAAAAACAAACACACACCACCACTCCACCACACCCGAAAAAAAAACCCCAAACCAAAATAAGAACAACAAACCCCCTTTCTGTCTCCTTTTTATGAAGCATGAGGCATGGAGAAATACCTGTAATTTCTCGGATGGTTTCTAATTAGCTTTCATTCAGAATCTGTTTGAGTTAAGTTCTAGGCACACATGAGCTGCTGTTGGATGTGGGTTGAGGCTAGCAAAGAAGCTGTCTTCTGAATTATGAAAATAATTGGTATCTTCAAAGGCACTTGCAGCAGCTACAAAACGGAAGCGGCACAGATGTTCACAATGAAACATAGTAAAGTGTGTGAGGATCCCTAAACGTAATGATGAATTCAGCAGAGAACAGAGAAACCTTTTGCCAAACAAACTGTCGCCTTCTTCCTTACTCTACTAGGGTAAATGATATACCACATCCTTTGCTTACATCTGGAGAATGCGTTCTCCCCAGAGAAGACAAACCATTCCACTTATTGAGAGAACTGGAGTATAACATTGTGAATGTTTTATGTTAAAATCTTTGTTCCAATTTCCCGTTTGTTGGGTTTGGGTTTTTTGTATTTATTTTGTGTGATAATTGTGTTCGTTCATTCTGAATGTGCTGGAAAGGAGCTATTCTTAAAACCTGTAATTGAGTCCGATCTGGAAATTAGTAGTGCCTGCTGAGTGATACCAGAAGAAGGGGCAGTATGACTGAAACCTGTCACAGAGATGTTTGCTATTCCGTAAATTTTTTTTGTTGTTCTCAGTGAGTGTTGTGCTTTGTGAGTGATATAACAGAATTAAGCCAAAATAGGAAGTGGTGTTTTAAACATATCAGCTATAGCGTTATTTTCTACAAACAAGAAACAATGTCTTGTCTTTTACAGTAATATCGCCTGACACCAGTGTATCAATCTTCAGCTGGCAAGTGAATACATGTGGTCAGGGAAAACCATCTGCTTACTTGGGTGTATTTGACATTAATCGCTGGTATCGTGCTCAAATGCCAGATTCACTAAGGTATATTTTTATTAAGTTGTTTTCAATATCCCTACAAATCAATCATTTGGAAGTCGGTGTTTAGCTTATGCACTTGCTTGCTTTCAGGCCAGAAGAACTCCTTCATGATTGCCCCTATTTTGCGTTGTGGTCACTGGATACTGTAATAAGCATGACTTCTCCAAACCCCATTTTGGATATTCTGGTACACGAGCGGAGTCTAAGTCAGGGAGTTCCTCTTTCTCGTCCACCACCTGAGCAGTTTTTTCATCCAAGCTCCTACAATTTTGGTAGGTATTTCACTGCTTTTGATAGTGATAAGCTTAAAGTGAGGTCAAATGCCATTTATTGGTTCTCCTGTTCATTGTTTGTCACTCAAACCCCATCTGAAACCAAAAAGCCCCAAACGCCCACAAGCCCAACCCTTGATTACGTTGTACTAACAAGGTGTTTAACACTGTGACACATATCTGACAGTCTGCTGAGTTTTGGGTTGTGGTGCTTTTGTAATGTAGCCTGTGAAGGGGTGATGGTCATCAAATGAAATGACGTTGAACTGAAGCTCAGAGCAGAGCACCTTGATAGCACTAGAGATAAAATTGCTACACGCAGTAATTCTTTTCAAAAAAATAAGTTTGGAAGTGATCTGATGAAGAAAATGGGTACTCAGTTACAGCTTTCCAGATACTGCTATTTACAAAACGTAAAGTGGTCATAAGCTAAGTGCGAGAGTATGGAAGGCTGTCAAACGTTCATTGTCTCTGCAGATGGTACGTGCTTGCTGAGCTCCGGAGTTGTTCGTATGACTTGCACCGGCTTCCAGAAGGAGGTGATCTTTTACTGTATCTTTATTGAGAATGGCAAGAGATGAACCTTTCCTATGTTTTCTATTGCACTGCTTTCAGGGTCGGAGACCATTTTATGCCCATCCTGCCCATCCACATGCATGATTGCAATGGTGTCCTGCCAGTTTTATGCAAATGGTAACATTTTAGGTCCACTCTTGGGACTGTAGAACTACCACTGTCTCCTGTTGAAGCACGCTGAGGGATTGAATGTCTAGAGCGGAATACAACGTTGCTGTAGGAGCAGGAACAAAACTGTTGTGGAAGTTGGGGAAAGCTGTTACTTCTGCATTACCCATCAGTGGAACTGCCTCCATAGTCTTGAGTTAGGGTTTTGATGCCTGATTAACTTGAAAAAGGAGGGCAGAATGGAGAAAATGAAATATTACTTAACTGTTTGAGAAGAAACGATTATTTTTTTTTTCTCCCGCACTTGGCCAAATTAAAACTTCCAAGCCACTGCACAGCTTGTGACAAATAATTCTGAATTAAATTTCAGCTCGCTAAGTGTTTCCAACATAAATCAACTTCTGCACAAACAAGCACAGAAAGGGTCTTCCAAAGCGTGATTTAAAGTTGTGTGCTAGCTTTAGCTTATATAGAATACATTTTGTGTCAGTGTTCAGGGTAAAAAAAGGTCTGTGTATTGACAGAGAAGCTAGAGAATACTTAATTAAGCATTGCAAGGGCTGACCTTTTGTTTTACAGGATATTTTTTATAAACCGTAGCGGTTAGTTTGGCTGCCGTCTTTAAGACTCTACGTAGTAGTGCTTACTGATGCAAGCTTTCTAACAATTTAAGTGAACATTTTTTTTTATTTCTCTTAGCGATTATTCAGAACCTTAGTGACTGAATAATACTGCTGTCTTAATCCGTAGTTTTTGATTAATGTTTCAGGCCTTGAAATTTTTAAAGAAATGTGGTCCTTCTATAAGTGAAACCATTCACGATAGCTACAACAGGTGTCTTGTAGCTGGCTTGCTGTCTCCAAGACGCGTTGATGTCCAGCCATCCAGTTTGAGTCAGGTGAGTGCGTATCAGGGAATCAAGGGGGAAATACATCCATCTCGTCTGAGAGGGCTGTAGAGGCTACAAGACATGATAATCTGATTTTCCTATTATTCGCAAGTTGCACTGAAATGCAGGTGTTGACTTGAGTTAGCAGAAGTTATAGTATTCTTCAATCCAAACTACCGAGTTTGAGTGGGGGCAGCACTAAGAGATCTGCGTTGAGAGACCCATCTCTTAATTCCGTGCCACAGATACGCACAAGGAAGCGTGCAGGCAGTGCTGGTCATGCGCAACATAAAGCATCTTTCCCTCACAACAACCTTCACCCCATCGGTTTCTCAAAGCATTATGTTCAGTGCAGTAGCTGACTATGGGGGTGCCTCACTCGGATGCGAGCTGTTGCAAACATCAGCTTGCTGCACTAGACGTGATCGCTTGCTTCCAAGGAATTGGGCTGTGGTAAACAATTACTCTTGTCAGCTCTGCCCGACAACTTCATCACCGCTCCCCCTCATCTTCCCTTCATCAGTAGGCTTTCCTGCAGCCTCTCAAAGCAGATCTTCACCTCTGTAGCCTCGTAGCCCAATTTACTCTGCTTAGACTGCCCCCTTGTTGCTGCAACACCTGAATCGCCTTTATCTCCTGACACCCACTATCTTCTCTCTGCTTTGTCCCACCATAGTGACTCCCCCCGCCTCGTCACAGGTTTTCCACTTGCAGTGCACCAACCTTTCTCTCTCATCTGAAGAGTTTCATGAGAGACGGAGCCTTTGTGATGAACAGCCCCTCTTCACGCAGGCAGGATCTAAGCTAAACGATTAGCTAGCTAGTCGTCACACAGTGGAGCCATTAGTAGGAAGGGGAGAGCGGTCTTCTCGCTGCCCTCATCTTCCTGTCTACTGGACTGTTCACCAGATTTGTGGAAATGCGTTAAGGCAAATAACACTTCTGCACAGTGTGGTAGCTAAAAGAAGTTTCTTGGCAAGCTGCCCTAGCCCATAGACTGCTTATTTTGCAAGCCTGGCGTAGACTCTTGCATTCAAATGGGATGTTCTGATGTCAGCTCCGGTTTGGAAATAGCTTGGGCAACCAAGACGTGTTTTAATAACCTTTGCTGAATTGTGGCCATATCATTCAGAGACTTGTTATGCATTTGAGCAGGGATTTCTTTTGAAAGTTAGTAAGACAAATTTCAGAATTAGGGTCGAGAAGCTGGGTTTGGAGTTTTGTTTGCCACCGTAAGTAGTATCTGGTGTGTTTCCTTGTCTGAAACCCATTTTCAGAAAAAGATGGACATATCATGTGTGTATTCTAATGTGTAGAAATTGCTTTGAATGTAATGATTTTGCCTAGAAGGGAAAGCTACTTTTGAATGTGTTTAAAAAAAAACACATTAAAAAAACAAACAAAGAAAAAAACAAAAAGAAAGAAGTAAAATTTTGTGAAGGGTCATTTCACCTGAAAGAAGTAATCACACCACCAGCTGAAATAAGCTGCTACTTAATAATCGCACGTCTGTGCATAGCTGTGCATTATCCTTCTCAAGGATTACCACTGCATTATAATACAGTATTTGAGCAGCCTACAATTTAAACCTATTAGAATTTAAATGTGTCACGTCTTTTTCTGTCATTTTAGAAAATGGTAAAGTTTTGGGTGTCTGAACTGCTTCATGTCTTCAGAGTCTAGGAAGCTGCTTGCCCTTAGCTTCCCCGTTTCCGTGCAAGCGTTGCACCGTTGTCTTTGCTCTGTCCCCTTCACGCATTCCTGATGGCAAACTTCTACGTGCAAAATGCGTGACGGGTATTAGCAGAGGATGTTACCGGAAATAGTTGGAACTCGGTAAACTGAGACTATACTGCAGAGGCATGCAAATAAAGGTTAGAATCAGCCTTCAGTAAGTTGAAATGTTAGAGGGAAAGTTTAACGTGTTTCTCAGACCAACAAGCAGTGCAGCCTGTGGCTAGAGTTAAGAAAAGGAATGTGGAATTAGCTGCGTGTGTACTAGTGGACTGTGTGATGTCTGAATGAGTGTACAGTTAGAAACAAACGCTTGCTGTTACTGGTTCAGATATTGAAAGCATGTAAGATTCTCAGTTTATTTTGTCGGTTACGTTTAGGAGGAGCAGTTAGAAGCGGTATTGTCAGCTGCCGTCCAGACAGGTTCTTTAGAACTTCTGACTGGATGCATTAAACATTGGGCATCTGAAGGTAATACTTCTTACGTTGTTCTTACGTTATATATTTTTCTAGTTTGCAATTGTCGATTCATTTCTTTTTTGTTTTCTTTTTTTAAAGCGCAGCCAAGTTCTGCTGCTAATTTACAGTTTGTTCTTGAGTGGACACGGAAGAAAGTGATCTATGCAAAAGATGAGTTTGACCAAATATGTGAGTACTAGTGTAGTCATTCTGCCAACACAAAATGGTTCTTTCTAATTGAGCTTATTCAGGAACGTGGCGGTATATGGTACTGCACGGGGTTCTTTAAGCGTACTTTGAAGCTCTGAAATTGCTCTGAAGGCTAATGATGTAATATTTATTCTTGAAAAGGTGTTCCGCTGTTTGATGGCTCTCGCAACTTTGTTGACCCGCAGACGTTACAGTCTCTTCAGCACTGCCAGTTGCTTTGGAGCAACCTGAGCACGGTCTTAACCTGTTTTCTAACAGAAGCACAAGAGCTTACTGAAAAAGGTTTGTAATCGTATATATGAAATCTTTGGTATGTTTTACTAAGATTTGGAATTATGCTTGAGTTGTAAGTGTGGAAAGATGAGCTTCTGTTGGTTTTGATGATTGGAAGACAGCCAAATTTAGCTGGGAGAAGGGGCTGAAATCTGAGAAGTTGGGACTACCACTTAATACGCGTTGATTTCAGGGAAACAGTTGGTTGTGGAGTTCATGCAAGTGGGTAGGGGAGGCTACATTCAGCGAGAAGCTGTGTAAGCAGCTGGGTGGAGATTCCAGCAACCGGATGTGGTAGCGCTGCAAATGATTCCTTTTAATTCTTAGCTAGCAATTTATAATTGCATGCGAATGTTGTATTGCAAATTGCTAGAAAATACAAAGGAAGCACAAATGAGTAACTTGTGAAGTAAGTTACTTGAGTTTCTGTAGCTTTTTATGTTATCACTTGTCCTTGGCATATTGAGGGGAAAAGAAGACTATCCCTTTGCTACGGTAAAAATCCCCCGCTACGTGAAAAACAAATGTCTTATTCGTGAGTGTATGTAATAGTTCCGGCTTTAGGTTTTTTTTCTTTGAAGCTTTAGTGAATCTGGTTCTTTGTAGGGGTTGCTTTTTTGGTTTGGTGGTGAATGTGTTTTTTTTCTTCAAATAAGAAGGTGCCACAGAGTGAGAAATGCAAAGACCGCGATGTCTACCACGTTACTTTTATACTTTCTATTTGGGATGATGAAAGGGGGTTTGTAAAAATGAAAGGAATTGGATAACAAGAATCATCTCGTGCCTTTTTTTCAGGTTTTACAGACTTGACAAACAAGCAGGTGGTAACTGGCCTCCTTTCTTTGTATGCACGAGTGGTCATCTGGTTCTGTCGATCCAGTCTCCTTCCAGAGGGTTTAGGTAAGCATGAACTGTAATACATTTGTAACAGGGAGACTATCCAGTAAGTGATTCTGATGAACACATGCTTAGCCATGTTTTTGTAAATGTTTTGTCAGTGCTGAAGTTGTGCTGGTGAAATGGAGATTTTACTGTTTTTTTCAAATACCTAGTGTAGAATAATGCAAGCAGTTTCTTTCCTGGATGTTCCTTAGAAAGAGCAATAAGCCTCTGACTTGAAGGAGTTGCTTGTGTCCACAGCTTGCAAGACTTGGGATTTGAAACAAATTACTATTACACAACAAATCCTGGAATGCTTGTTTTTACAGCAAAGGCATTACCTGCGTGTTTGGAACTTTTTATTCATTGCCTGAGGAAAAAATACACCTCGGCAATACTTCTTTATTTGGGTGGATTATAAAGTCTATTGTCAGCCTTCATTGTCTCACAAATGCTCACATGACATGTTTAAGAAACCATTCCCTTTGAGAATTGTCCTTTCTGTAGTGAGCTTCTGCTTACAGTACGTGTTCTGAATGCTACCTCAATTGTAAACTTGAAATGGCACTTGAGAGAAGAAGGAGTTGAGTCTTGTGTCTCACCGCTCCGTTAGCAAAGGCAGAAAGAGGATTGGCTTCTTTCAAAGTGGGAGGCTTGCCTGTGCTTCTTGATGCTTAGCTCGTATGATCTTCTGTCTTTTTAGTCAAACGTTTTAGTTTCAACATGTGATATTGCTTCTTTAACTTGCTTTTACTTTATTGCCTGTAGATGATGATGCGCGTTTGGGTAGACCTTTCTACAATTACCCTCTGATTCAGAGCTACTACACTGGTCATCGACAGAAACTTGAGCGTTTATCAAGGTGAGCCTTACAGGAGAACTCGAGAACACTTCCACTGCGAAATCAGAAGTGGCAGTGAGTGAGTGGCTTTGCTATCAACAGTTGGTATTTGCTCTGCTTAATGCAGTTGCCGGCAATCCTCTCCGCTTCAGTGATGCATGCGTTCTCTTGAACACGGAGGTTACTTTCCTGTGTTACAACATTTGTGTATACCTCTGCTTAGTACCATTTGTTGGCATCATCGTTTCTTGGTAGCGTACTTAATCCAGCGGCCAATCTGTATCATTTGGTACTACTGAAAAAGGTCATGTGTTCAGGAGAGGGTCAGCGATCTCCCGTTCAGCAAAGCACGGTGTTCACAGAACAGGTGTTTTGGACAGAGAAGAAAGCCAGTTTTAAACCCAAACCAAACCTCATCTCGTTTATTGACTAGCGAGCAAGGGTAATAACTGTATTGGCCTAAATCACAAGTACATTTGTGTGATTTAATGAGATAGTCAGAGTTCGATGTAGTTGGCACACCTAGCACTCTACTGGCTGTTGGATAAAAGTCACTTGCTGAACGTGAACTCTCTTTGCTGCGCTAGCTCACTAGCATATAGGTGATATGCCTTGGATTAGACGATAATAGATTTTTCTTTGGAAATTGTGCTGAAAACTAAATAAAGAGCTAAAGAAGCTTAGGCTATGGCACCGCAAACAAGAACAGGATGCTGCAAGATGAGTTAAGGTGCAAGCTGCGGTGTAGTAGCTATTGACTTTAAAGTTCATCTTACTTAGCTTACTTCTCAAGTAACTTCCATACCGGCTCAGATGTCCCTTAGAAGCATACAACCTCCAGTGTGCTCTTTCTGCTTCTTATTATGGGGAAATTAAAGGGTAGTGTCGCAGTCAGCCAAAGATTGTGATGGACTTGTGAAGAAAGCAATTTTTAAAGCTTCACCCATCCATGGTTGTAATGGTCTGTGCACAGAAACATAAATGCTGCTTAAGATGACACTAAGCTTCACCTGTATGCTCAGCTTTCTGAAAACAACTTTTTTTCAGTAGCAAAAGTGAGCTGCTGAGAACAAAATCTGAACTTTCCGCGGTGTTGTCTTCTCACAGCTGTGTATTGGGACACTCCAACGGGAGGCATTAGACTTGCGCTAAAGAATAGTCCTGGTCTTTTGATACTGTTCCGTTTCCTCTGTTAGACAGTAGGAGAGTGGTTATTTCTGGCACATAAAAAACTTTTTTCACACTTCCTTTGTACTACAAGTAAGACAGCAAAAGAGAGAACCTGAAAACGAAAAGGTCCCTTAGTAGGGGAGCTTTCCAGGATGTCTGTTTGGAACTCCTCGAATCATTCACTATGATCTAACAAACATCTTTCACCTGACTCGGACGTTTCTTTCATGTGCGTTTCAAGTCATAATCATGCCTTTGTGTGTTTGTCACTTTCTTTGCCTCGTGGGAGCTTTTTTCTGTTTGGTTTGACTGGAGGAGATCTGTTACACTGAGAGGCTGGAATTAGTGTTTGACTCTCCAAATCCTTGCTACCTTTTGTTCCAGAGGAAAATGGGATTCTGACTGCTTGATGATTGATGGAATGGTTTCCCAGTTAGGAGACCAAGTTGAGAAGTTGTGGCGGAGAGATGAAGGAGGAACTGGGAAATACCCACCTGCTAGTTTACACGTGAGTGTTACGTTCCCTGAAAACAGCAACGAACCCCCCAAAGCCCCACCCAAAAGCCCATGATTCATGAAAGACAGGAGTTTTTAAAAAACTTTTGATTTTTCATTTTCAGGCACTGCTGGATCTCTATTTGCTAGAAGGCATTGAAGAAAGCTACAAACATGCAATTGTATCCTTTCTCGTTATTTTTACTACACCTTCAGCATACGCACATAAATGTTCTTAAATGTTTGTCACCTGCGCCTTTAATAATGTTTTTGAATTTATGCTTCCAACACAGTGCAAGTGAAAACATTTAGTTTAGAATGAAGGCGTGGACAGGAGCATTGTTTTATTTCTTTGTACCGTGGATTCTTTATGATTTTTTTTTTAATGTTTTGTTGCAAAGTCTTTTCTGACATGCGAAAACAGGTTTACTGAGAAATGTTAAAGATAAAAATCTCCCTTGGTTTTTCTCAAAACTTAGCACAGTGTTTAATTTTTTAAAGCACCCGTACCTGTAGCAAATGGCTGCTTACTAGGATGATGCAGTAATACGTGCTGCTTGAGAGCAGAAGGATTTCTAACCGGTACCTGATTTTTGCCCAATTCATCTGTCTTCCAGCCCAGATAGCAGTGCTTGCTTTTGTTCTGTTAGAAGTGCAGGCACACCGAATAAGAAAGGGAGAGAAGAGAAAAGTCATCGGGCAGAAACTTAATTTTTAAGCTGCTGAAATATACAGAATTACTTTTTGTTGTTTGCTGCCTAACCCGAGAGGGGAGCCTAGAGAGCAAGGGGTTTAAAAACGGTTGTACCCCAGAGCTGTCTTATTAGAATATGTCCCTAAAAACGGATGTCAGAAAGAGAAAATGACACTACCGATGAGTGATCCGCATACTGTTTTAAATCCAGTGTTAATCATTCAGTGCTACGTTGTCTTGTAAGGACACCTTAATTTACATTGTTCTATATACTCTGGAAATGAGGAAAAAACCAACGGTAGAATTTGTTTGCTTTAATAATTAAGCATTGGATGTTCAGGTGTTTTGAATGTCCAACTGGTAGCTCCAGTGACTAAAGAGGGAGCCTGAGTTTGTAACAACGGAAGTATTTAAGTATCTAAAGTTAACCTTTCTGAATGCCTTACAGAAATCAAAGAGTATTTCTTTGTGGCTATTTATTCAGAATGCAGTTTTGTGGTTAGGACCTGACCGTCCTCAAGTTAGAATAGCTCAAAATGGCAAGACTAATACGGCAGTATTTTCTGCTTCCTACCACTTGTATATCCTGACTTCACTGTGTTTTTCGAAACGTGATGTGATAAGTGTTTGGTCTTCCAAATTGATTAGCCTTAACTAGATACTTGATGTCAGACAATTTACTTGCTGCTAGATATCACGCGTTCCTTTCCGAATAAAACAGAGACTTCAATCGACTCCTTCCCAACTGCCTTTGCTATCCCTTGGGGACTTGTTAAGCTTGTTGAAGGTTTTTGGCTTCTAGATCACAATGATTACGAAGTAAGTACGTTACAGTTCAGTTAGACATCCCTTACAGTCCAAAGCTGTAATCTGTAAAATGATTTTAAAAAATCGGTGCTTAGCTAATAACAGGTGCTACAACATTAGAAGCCCTTTTGTCATACTGCTTCGACATCTTTAGCAATAAGTTATAATCTGAAATTCTCTTTTAGCCACTTTGACAGGAAATGGATTAAAACAAAGAAGAAATCAACTTTAATCATGCTTGATACTTGAGTTTTCAAAGCCATCCATTTAGGTTGCTTCCAGCAGACCGATGGAGCGCTTTCTCAAAGACAGTGTTTTAGGTACTTTAAATATTAAAACTATGATCATAGCAGCAAGGTTTGAGGCAGAAGACTGCAGAAGTGACTGTTCAACCTAATTCATGTTCTTTCTGATGCTGAAGGTTGTTCTTTGCCTGTCACAAAGTTAATATATCTGTTTGTCTGGGAGAATAGCTTATTATTTAGTAATGTATTTATAGAAAGTGGTGTTTGTACACAGAGATTTGGTTACTCTGGAAAAGTGTGAATTACTCCTTTTAAAACACTCGCTTTGTTCTGTATGGCTAACTGGATTATTTTTTTTGCAAATACTTGAGAATTTTTATCTACAGTAGTTAGTCATCTAAGTTTATTTGACACACGTCCACCCTTACTTAAGATACTTTTGAATGTTCTTGTGGCGTGCGTGCACGTGCATATGATAATACACCTGACCTCTAACCTCTACAGAATTCACTGGCCCTGCTCTTTCATCCAGCCACAATCAAAACTGTGTCATGGCAGCACAGGAGAATTATTCAATCCCTGATGTGCCAAGGAGAGCGTAGGCGAGCCCTCAGATACATACAGATGATGAAGCCAGCAATGTCAAGCAGCAGTGAAGTGCGGCTTTTCCTCACGGTGTTGTTGTCCAATAGGTAAAGAAACCTATCCCACCGTTTTGGCATTCCAATATTGTGAAAGGTGGAGAACAACTAATGCGAATCACCATGCCCTAAATTCCCTTTAAACTCTGAATACAGTCGTTTGGGGGCATCTTTTTGGTGATACTATTAATATTCCTTTACATCTCAAAAAATTGAATTACAGGTGCGTGGTGGAGGCTTGGGGTCTGTTGCGGCAACATGCCACCAGGTTAAACATCGAAGAGCTGTTAAAACACGTGTATGAAATCTGTCAGGAGATGGGACTAATGGAAGACTTACTGAAGCTACCTTTCACAGGCACTGAACAAGTAAGTGTGGACACGAAAAAAATCTTAATGGTCTCTTTGAAAAGAGAAGAGGCAGAATCATAACAGATTTTTGAAATGTGTTATTTCTCATAGGAGTGTTTGGAGAAGATTTTACAGAGCGATGCTGCTGTCCGGAATCTTAGATTTCCTTTAGACCACCATGTGCAGCGTGCCAACTATATCCCAGCGCTGCAGTCGAATCGTTCAATGAACGTTAATCTTACGGTAAGCGTGAAAGTTCTGTCAAGTGTGCAGGTTTCTGTTAGGTGTTACTAACCATTTTTGGTAGTAAATAAAATAAAAATCAACGCTTTGGTTTTTATACCATTCTTTGAAATACTAGGAATAAGTTTCTACACTTTCCGTTCCAGCTGAACCTAAAAGTTGAACAAAATATTTCACTACTCCAAAGCTACTGCGTGAAGTTATAAACTAAGTGTTGCAGACCATTGTTGACTCCACTTAAAATAGTTTGTTTTCATCTAAGGAATAATGGTTTAGATTGCCGAACGCTGTTTGTGTCACTCCTTTCTGTGGCATGAAGAGTATGTTGTATGTCACCTCTTGAATCTTGCACACAACTTTATTTTTCTAGCTGAGAGCAGTCTGGATGCCAATGCACAGGTAAAATCTGTGTGCTGGTTTGGTTTTCTTTTTATTTCCTCCAGTTATAGCATGAGCTCTGCGACTCCACAACTTCTGTTTTACCCCTTTGATGACAGAAATTCTTATCTAACTTCTGTTTCTCAAAACAGCCAGATTAAATTTTGCGTTTTGCGAACTTCTGTTATGAATCTGTGATACATTTTCTGTGTTCCGGAACCATAGTTTTCCAGTGGATCGCACTTATAAGGTGGTCTTGGAAGGTTTAGGTCCTGCATTTGAAAACTTTCATTTGGCCAGAAGGTGTGTGTAGGTAGCCTTTTCTTACTTGTTTTAATATTCACATCATTGCGTCCACTGTAATTTGCAGTTGCCCTGAATATTCAGTCATCTCGGACATTGGTGTTTCAGGAAAAACAAGGGAAAGCCTGCTATTTCGTAAGCCATTTGAAAATTGCAGGTGAGAACAAGCGTATCGGAGTGAGGTTCTGCCGAGTGCCAGAATTGTTTCAACTTGAAGTTGTAGGTTCTGTTCTTATCCTAGTCTGCCTTGCCCTTTGCTGAAATTACCAGGTGAAATTGGTGTGTGCCAAGGAGTAGAACTTGCTGCTCCTCTGTGCAGTGGCGGTATTATACAGTATCTGTGGAGGAAATGTATTCACTAATTAGAAATAGCAGAGATAGTTGTGTGCAATGAACTTCTTGTAATCAGTTACCTTCTTGCTTTATGCTTTTTGTTCATCAGAATGATCGTGAGCCTGGCTTGAGAGAGAGAGCAGTTGCCAGGAATTCTACATTGCACCAATGTGGCAAGATCCTTCCTAGAGTTCAAAGGAAGCTGGCCAGAGAGAGAGCCAAGCCTTACCACTTGCCTTCATCGGTCTCAAGAGAAGGTAATTCTTTAGAGGAGGGAAATACAATGGACAACTGACCACGACTTTGATCACACAAGGCTGATATGTTTTCCCCTCTTGCTTTACAGGCGCAAGACAAAAGCCGTTATCAACAGTAACAAAACAAGCAAATGCAGGAAATGTGCGTACAAGAGCAACGTTCATCAGTAATGTATTGTCCAAAATTGGAGAAGTAGGGGTAGGAAATGAGCAGGAAACCAGTTGCTCATGCCGTGAGAGGTAAGCAGCCTTTTAACAAAGTTTAGTCTTGAGCTGCGTGTTTGGAGAGAGGGAGAGAGAGAGAAATCCACTTGAATTATGTTAGTGTTTTGGAGGGAAGGGGCACCTGAATAAAGCTTTCTTTGGCTTTTTTTGCACCTACAAGATATAACATTTAAGAATCGATTCATCTTAAGTAATACTTGGAGCGAGAGTTCTTCTGCTATGATAGTCTCATTTATGCGAATACATCTATTTACATTACAGTAAAAGTGTTTACAGAATTTAAGGTAGCTGAAACGAAACCCATGATTGCCAACAAGCTATTGGTGTACAGGTTTTGGTAGACTTGATTGTGTGATCAAATAGCAATCTTTTACCACTTTGTGCCCAGCTTCTGCTTCGTTTCTGCCTTTTTCTTTTTTTTTTCACTCAAAACCAGGCAGAATTATAAAGAGCAAAAAAGAAGCTAGCAGTTGTCAGATGATTTTCCTAGAGGTAGTATATTCAAGGTGAAACTTGAATTCTGGTACGTTTGGACTTGAGGGGAGTGCAAGTCAGTTACATTTTCCTTTTAATTCTAGGCCTAGAGCTACAGAACCACCAGTCATAACACGTCCTCTCCCTGATGCAGAGTTGCCCGACGCATTTGTTGGGACACCCGTTAACAAAATTTAGCTTTGTACCTGTTAAAGAAAAGGTCGGCTTGGGGACACAACTAAGTGGAGAATTTGAAGTGGCCCCAGCATTGAAATGCAGAGGAATTTTCTTCTGACATGAGAATTACATCACTGGTGCAATGTAAAATTGCATTACTCTTGCCTCAGATGGCAGGGATTTAGGAAATTAAGTGTGACATGTCACGAAATCATGAAAAAACAAGAGAAGGCCTGTAACTTGTTCATGGGCCTGATCCATCAGCCCAGCAGTGCGGGTTCACCTGTATTTCTTGTTCATTGAATGTTTTTGTTATGTATCATCTCAGATGTCTTGAGTGCAGCTCAAGATTTTATTTCATGTATTTATTTATGTTCATATTTTCAATTGTGTATCTTCACAGATTGCCGGATTTGGTGGTTCGTCCTGTTCCTTCAAGTTCTGCAGCACAGGGTGGTAGCTGGCAGTCACCATGCAGCGCTTCTACTTCATTCATGGCATCCAGCCCACTGAAATCAAATATGCTTGGTTCCATCTCACAAAAGAATTTTTCAAGAGCATCGGAGCTGAATTTACTGGAGACACCTCTTGTGGTTAAGGTTTGTGTTTTAGAAAACAGGATCAACCAACCGAAGCAAAAGCCTGTAAGCTTTGTTTAACATGAAACCACCGAAGTATTTAACACAAACCCTGTTCGATTCAGACTGTGGAATATTTCCCGCATGCGTGTGGTTATTGGACGTAGAATCCTTTTGGATGCAGGACGTTGGGAACAGTCTTGAAGAGGGAAAGTTTAGTTCTAAGTTAACTGCCGTACGCACATTGTCCCATAGCTTTGTGAAATACTTTGTTCCATGCAATAAAAACGAGTGTAAGTTAAAAATTGGACTTCTGAGTACACATAGATCCTTAGAGATGCAATTTGTAGCTTAACCATCTCATTGTCTAAGTGCTCGATAGCTCTGTGGAGTTTGACTTGCATACCGACAAGCAAGAATGTATATGCTTCAGTTTCTTAATCCACTTAAGGGAATGACAACGTAAGTGATGCCAGTTAAGCGATGTCAGTCTCTGTCAAATTCAGTGATGGCTTTTTGCAGGGATTCTACGTATTGATGCTTGTGACAAGAAGATGCCATATCCTTGTTTCTTCAGGAAGTTAATTTGAACGCTAACATTTTATGTTGCATTAATTAAAAAAAAAAAAGAAGAAAGAAGCCAGTAGATTCATAAGAAACATAAAATGCATGGTTTTTATACCATTAAGTTTTTTGTCCCTTTGGAAAAAACAGCAGTGCAGAGGCTAAACTTTGTCCTCTCTGCTGGTACAAACTCGGTTTAATTTGAACTAATACTTTAGTTGTGTGCAGTGAACTTCTTGTAATCAGTTACCTTCTTGCTTTATGCTTTTTGTTCATCAGAATGATCGTGAGCCTGGCTTGAGAGAGAGAGCAGTTGCCAGGAATTCTACATTGCACCAATGTGGCAAGATCCTTCCTAGAGTTCAAAGGAAGCTGGCCAGAGAGAGAGCCAAGCCTTACCACTTGCCTTCATCGGTCTCAAGAGAAGGTAATTCTTTAGAGGAGGGAAATACAATGGACAACTGACCACGACTTTGATCACACAAGGCTGATATGTTTTCCCCTCTTGCTTTACAGGCGCAAGACAAAAGCCGTTATCAACAGTAACAAAACAAGCAAATGCAGGAAATGTGCGTACAAGAGCAACGTTCATCAGTAATGTATTGTCCAAAATTGGAGAAGTAGGGGTAGGAAATGAGCAGGAAACCAGTTGCTCATGCCGTGAGAGGTAAGCAGCCTTTTAACAAAGTTTAGTCTTGAGCTGCGTGTTTGGAGAGAGGGAGAGAGAGAGAAATCCACTTGAATTATGTTAGTGTTTTGGAGGGAAGGGGCACCTGAATAAAGCTTTCTTTGGCTTTTTTTGCACCTACAAGATATAACATTTAAGAATCGATTCATCTTAAGTAATACTTGGAGCGAGAGTTCTTCTGCTATGATAGTCTCATTTATGCGAATACATCTATTTACATTACAGTAAAAGTGTTTACAGAATTTAAGGTAGCTGAAACGAAACCCATGATTGCCAACAAGCTATTGGTGTACAGGTTTTGGTAGACTTGATTGTGTGATCAAATAGCAATCTTTTACCACTTTGTGCCCAGCTTCTGCTTCGTTTCTGCCTTTTTCTTTTTTTTTTCACTCAAAACCAGGCAGAATTATAAAGAGCAAAAAAGAAGCTAGCAGTTGTCAGATGATTTTCCTAGAGGTAGTATATTCAAGGTGAAACTTGAATTCTGGTACGTTTGGACTTGAGGGGAGTGCAAGTCAGTTACATTTTCCTTTTAATTCTAGGCCTAGAGCTACAGAACCACCAGTCATAACACGTCCTCTCCCTGATGCAGAGTTGCCCGACGCATTTGTTGGGACACCCGTTAACAAAATTTAGCTTTGTACCTGTTAAAGAAAAGGTCGGCTTGGGGACACAACTAAGTGGAGAATTTGAAGTGGCCCCAGCATTGAAATGCAGAGGAATTTTCTTCTGACATGAGAATTACATCACTGGTGCAACGTAAAATTGCATTACTCTTGCCTCAGATGGCAGGGATTTAGGAAATTAAGTGTGACATGTCACGAAATCATGAAAAAACAAGAGAAGGCCTGTAACTTGTTCATGGGCCTGATCTATCAGCCCAGCAGTGCGGGTTCACCTGTATTTCTTGTTCATTGAATGTTTTTGTTATGTATCATCTCAGATGTCTTGAGTGCAGCTCAAGATTTTATTTCATGTATTTATTTATGTTCATATTTTCAATCGTGTATCTTCACAGATTGCCGGATTTGGTGGTTCGTCCTGTTCCTTCAAGTTCTGCAGCACAGGGTGGTAGCTGGCAGTCACCATGCAGCGCTTCTACTTCATTCATGGCATCCAGCCCATTGAAATCAAATATGCTTGGTTCCATCTCACAAAAGAATTTTTCAAGAGCATCGGAGCTGAATTTACTGGAGACACCTCTTGTGGTTAAGGTTTGTGTTTTAGAAAACAGGATCAACCAACCGAAGCAAAAGCCTGTAAGCTTTGTTTAACATGAAACCACCAAAGTATTTAACACAAACCCTGTTGGATTCAGACTGTGGAATATTTTCCGCATGCGTGTGGTTATTGGACGTAGAATCCTTTTGGAAGCAGGACGTTGGGAACAGTCTTGAAGAGGGAAAGTTTAGTTCTAAGTTAACTGCCGTACGCACATTGTCCCATAGCTTTGTGAAATACTTTGTTCCATGCAATAAAAACGAGTGTAAGTTAAAAATTGGACTTCTGAGTACACATAGATCCTTAGAGATGCAATTTGTAGCTTAACCATCTCATTGTCTAAGTGCTCGATAGCTCTGTGGAGTTTGACTTGCATACCGACAAGCAAGAATGTATATGCTTCAGTTTCTTAATCCACTTAAGGGAATGACAACGTAAGTGATGCCAGTTAAGCGATGTCAGTCTCTGTCAAATTCAGTGATGGCTTTTTGCAGGGATTCTACGTATTGATGCTTGTGACAAGAAGATGCCATATCCTTGTTTCTTCAGGAAGTTAATTTGAACGCTAACATTTTATGTTGCATTAATTAAAAAAAAAAAAGAAGAAAGAAGCCAGTAGATTCATAAGAAACATAAAATGCATGGTTTTTATACCATTAAGTTTTTTGTCCCTTTGGAAAAAACAGCAGTGCAGAGGCTAAACTTTGTCCTCTCTGCTGGTACAAACTCGGTTTAATTTGAACTAATACTTTAGTTGTGTGCAGTGAACTTCTTGTAATCAGTTACCTTCTTGCTTTATGCTTTTTGTTCATCAGAATGATCGTGAGCCTGGCTTGAGAGAGAGAGCAGTTGCCAGGAATTCTACATTGCACCAATGTGGCAAGATCCTTCCTAGAGTTCAAAGGAAGCTGGCCAGAGAGAGAGCCAAGCCTTACCACTTGCCTTCATCGGTCTCAAGAGAAGGTAATTCTTTAGAGGAGGGAAATACAATGGACAACTGACCACGACTTTGATCACACAAGGCTGATATGTTTTCCCCTCTTGCTTTACAGGCGCAAGACAAAAGCCGTTATCAACAGTAACAAAACAAGCAAATGCAGGAAATGTGCGTACAAGAGCAACGTTCATCAGTAATGTATTGTCCAAAATTGGAGAAGTAGGGGTAGGAAATGAGCAGGAAACCAGTTGCTCATGCCGTGAGAGGTAAGCAGCCTTTTAACAAAGTTTAGTCTTGAGCTGCGTGTTTGGAGAGAGGGAGAGAGAGAGAAATCCACTTGAATTATGTTAGTGTTTTGGAGGGAAGGGGCACCTGAATAAAGCTTTCTTTGGCTTTTTTTGCACCTACAAGATATAACATTTAAGAATCGATTCATCTTAAGTAATACTTGGAGCGAGAGTTCTTCTGCTATGATAGTCTCATTTATGCGAATACATCTATTTACATTACAGTAAAAGTGTTTACAGAATTTAAGGTAGCTGAAACGAAACCCATGATTGCCAACAAGCTATTGGTGTACAGGTTTTGGTAGACTTGATTGTGTGATCAAATAGCAATCTTTTACCACTTTGTGCCCAGCTTCTGCTTCGTTTCTGCCTTTTTCTTTTTTTTTTCACTCAAAACCAGGCAGAATTATAAAGAGCAAAAAAGAAGCTAGCAGTTGTCAGATGATTTTCCTAGAGGTAGTATATTCAAGGTGAAACTTGAATTCTGGTACGTTTGGACTTGAGGGGAGTGCAAGTCAGTTACATTTTCCTTTTAATTCTAGGCCTAGAGCTACAGAACCACCAGTCATAACACGTCCTCTCCCTGATGCAGAGTTGCCCGACGCATTTGTTGGGACACCCGTTAACAAAATTTAGCTTTGTACCTGTTAAAGAAAAGGTCGGCTTGGGGACACAACTAAGTGGAGAATTTGAAGTGGCCCCAGCATTGAAATGCAGAGGAATTTTCTTCTGACATGAGAATTACATCACTGGTGCAACGTAAAATTGCATTACTCTTGCCTCAGATGGCAGGGATTTAGGAAATTAAGTGTGACATGTCACGAAATCATGAAAAAACAAGAGAAGGCCTGTAACTTGTTCATGGGCCTGATCTATCAGCCCAGCAGTGCGGGTTCACCTGTATTTCTTGTTCATTGAATGTTTTTGTTATGTATCATCTCAGATGTCTTGAGTGCAGCTCAAGATTTTATTTCATGTATTTATTTATGTTCATATTTTCAATCGTGTATCTTCACAGATTGCCGGATTTGGTGGTTCGTCCTGTTCCTTCAAGTTCTGCAGCACAGGGTGGTAGCTGGCAGTCACCATGCAGCGCTTCTACTTCATTCATGGCATCCAGCCCATTGAAATCAAATATGCTTGGTTCCATCTCACAAAAGAATTTTTCAAGAGCATCGGAGCTGAATTTACTGGAGACACCTCTTGTGGTTAAGGTTTGTGTTTTAGAAAACAGGATCAACCAACCGAAGCAAAAGCCTGTAAGCTTTGTTTAACATGAAACCACCAAAGTATTTAACACAAACCCTGTTGGATTCAGACTGTGGAATATTTTCCGCATGCGTGTGGTTATTGGACGTAGAATCCTTTTGGAAGCAGGACGTTGGGAACAGTCTTGAAGAGGGAAAGTTTAGTTCTAAGTTAACTGCCGTACGCACATTGTCCCATAGCTTTGTGAAATACTTTGTTCCATGCAATAAAAACGAGTGTAAGTTAAAAATTGGACTTCTGAGTACACATAGATCCTTAGAGATGCAATTTGTAGCTTAACCATCTCATTGTCTAAGTGCTCGATAGCTCTGTGGAGTTTGACTTGCATACCGACAAGCAAGAATGTATATGCTTCAGTTTCTTAATCCACTTAAGGGAATGACAACGTAAGTGATGCCAGTTAAGCGATGTCAGTCTCTGTCAAATTCAGTGATGGCTTTTTGCAGGGATTCTACGTATTGATGCTTGTGACAAGAAGATGCCATATCCTTGTTTCTTCAGGAAGTTAATTTGAACGCTAACATTTTATGTTGCATTAATTAAAAAAAAAAAGAAGAAAGAAGCCAGTAGATTCATAAGAAACATAAAATGCATGGTTTTTATACCATTAAGTTTTTTGTCCCTTTGGAAAAAACAGCAGTGCAGAGGCTAAACTTTGTCCTCTCTGCTGGTACAAACTCGGTTTAATTTGAACTAATACTTTAGTTGTGTGCAGTGAACTTCTTGTAATCAGTTACCTTCTTGCTTTATGCTTTTTGTTCATCAGAATGATCGTGAGCCTGGCTTGAGAGAGAGAGCAGTTGCCAGGAATTCTACATTGCACCAATGTGGCAAGATCCTTCCTAGAGTTCAAAGGAAGCTGGCCAGAGAGAGAGCCAAGCCTTACCACTTGCCTTCATCGGTCTCAAGAGAAGGTAATTCTTTAGAGGAGGGAAATACAATGGACAACTGACCACGACTTTGATCACACAAGGCTGATATTTTTTCCCCTCTTGCTTTACAGTCGCAAGACCAAAGCCGTTATCAACAGTAACAAAAGTTTTGGCCACAGCTGCTTCTGGTTTTCCTGTGTTTACTCCTTGGTCTATTCTCAGATCCAGCCTTCGCACTACACCCCTAGCAACTCCTTCTGCATCTCCAGGACGATCTCTACCTCCTCCTCTACGAGCAAAGGAGCGTAGAGTATCTTTCAGGGAAGAGAACTTGAATGCAAAATGGACTGTTGGGGTAAGCTGGCCTGTAGTTAGTGATCTTTATAGTTAAAGGCTTTACAGACTGTGATTTGATTTAGTTTTTTTCAAGTTTTCCAATACTCCTTATATTGAGAACTGGAATAGCAAATCAGAACGGCAGACTTGAATTTGGTCCAAAAAGGTTATGTTAGACCTTCTGTAACATCACCTGCCTGCAGGAACATATTCTTAACAAATACCAGCCACCTTGGTGGTTTTTACTCCAGCATCACTAGGCGCTGTGATTGTTCCAAATTGCATGTGTGCAGCTTCCTGCTATACCTTTTGAAATGGTGGTATGGCAGGAGGGTAAGGAATACAGATTGAGTCAGTTGTTTGGGTTCGTTAAGCTTTGTGAATGAAACACCTCTGAAAGCAACAAAAGTCATGAGCTGCATTTACTCTCAGTCTCTCTTTTTGCAAGGCCTGGGTTTCCTTAAGCTATGGTAAAAATAGACTGCCGATGAAGAGAGCTGTATGGCTGTCTCTTCTCTAGCCCTAAAGTTCTTGGTTTTGCTTCTTGCCTTGCACCAGCGATAGCATTTGTGTAGTTGTCAAATGAAGTCTGTCCACCTGGAAGTTGCCCCCTTCTGCTCCTCCTTTTGTTCTGTCAGGTGGCTTCCCTGATTCAGCTCGTCATGCAGTTGCCAAAATAATGTTCCAAAGCTAGTATCTACCTGGAGGAGCTTTCCGTACCTGTACTAACAAATTGTCTTAACCTGTTTTTATCGTACCTGTTATTGCCTGTTATAAAGAGCTAGTCAACTGTAAGAAGAGGCTCTCTCTCCTGTAGGAAGTTCTTAGTAATAGTGCAGTGTGGCCGGATTAATTTACTTGTTCCACGCCACAGGCATAGTGAACGCTAAAATATGTTAGTAGTGCATACAAGCTGAAAAGGCAAGCATAAAAAAAGAGAAATCTTGGAGTTATGATTTTAGGTATGCAAAGCTCCCTCTTCTTGAAAAAACACAGTAGTGAACCCAATGAACAGCCTTGAGATGACAGGGTAAGCAAGCACTTACAAGGCCCACTTCATCTTAATTCTCCAAGGTTGTGGAAACTCAATAAGCAGTCAACAGTGGGATTGGTTTTTACACTCTGCTTTAAAAGCTAAGATAGTGCTAGCATGAGAACTAATTTTGTAGCGCCTTGCTTAAGGCGACACTTGCAAAACTGACAAATATCGGTATATATTTGTTCTTTTTTTTTGTCTTGCTTTGACAAAAAGCATATGTGTGATCTTGATTGTGAACTTTCTTTTTAAAAAATAAAGGTAACGGAAGATAACAAAGCACCATCTGGAGTTTCATCTGAGCATCATCACGGAGTGGTGGAGGATGCTTGGTCGGAAAGTAGAGATAAACCAGCTCTGTTTCCTCTGAGCAATCCCGAGGAAGGTGGTGCTGAAGTGGAAGAGTCTGGAGACGGTTTGGAGAAAACGGATGTCAGCAAAGAAAACAGTAACTTCTCTGCCAGGTCAGACCAAGCTGCTTTGGAGTATCATGATGCAAAATCACCTGGCGATTTTGAAGATGAAGTCATCTTTATAGCTGCTAATCCAGCTAATTCTTCCGCTGAAGAAACTGCCGATTTTGAAGAACTGGAGAAGGAGGAAGACAGTGAAATAGTTGAAGAGAAACCCTTCCCGATGGGACAACCAGATTCATCAGAACTGAGAAAAGCAGCTGGTGTGTTTCCTGCTATGATAACCTAAGCTTCTGCATTTTTCAAATGTCTTCAAAAGGCTAAATTACTGACGGGTGCAACAGTCCATGATGAGCATTCACAAATGTCCGAGGCACTTCCTTGTCCTAGGCTTTTAAAATTGCCACTGTGTTTTGAGCCCTTTTTTAGGTCTCGTGGACATTCTGCATGTATACTGCTTTTGGCTGGCATTTCTTGTGTGTAATTGCAGCGGAGAGGCAGCAGCGACTTGTGGGAGTTTTGAGAGGGGTACAAGCTGAAAACTTAGGCTTCTGGTTCTGTTTTAGGGGGACTTCTGTAGGCTGCAGGTTTTTTTACAGCACGTTTAGCCTATGGCGTGCTTTGACTAGATAGGTAATTTTTTGTTGTTTTGTTTTTTTACCCCCCTCGTTAGTGCTCAGTTAAGTAGTTTTCTTTGGGAAGTGAGTCTGCTTGTGTATCTGCTTCTCATTACAGCCATGTTTGCTCCTTTTGCTGGCTCAACAGCTTCTGCAGCCTTTTCCAAACCTATTTCAGCTGGTCTTTGGTAATTCAGCTCAATTCAACTCATTCAAGCCAGTGCAGCTGCTGAAGATGTGTTCATATGAGCAGGTCTGCTGGCAGATTAGAAGAGATGTAGCTCACTAGGTGGTGAGCAGTGATGAAGAGCTGGGAATGACAGTGGTGCAGGAACAGGGAGAAGATGTGTAAACACAGCTACAGTCAGGATTGGACAAACAGAGCTCAGTCCGCTCAGCTCCTTAGAACAAAAGTTTGCTATTCCTGGGAGAGGTATGCAAGTGTCGGAGTTCTGCGTCCGAGGTCTCGAAACAGTTTGTAGCGGGGAGCGTGTACTCCGGTATCAGTGCATCATATGCAGCCTGATTCAGTCCTAAGCCTGAGATGATTCCGGAGGATCCTGGAGAGTGACTGCTGCTCCTGAAGCTCCTCAGCTCCTTTTCTTTTTCAATAAGAGCAGTGCCCAGACAGGGACTCCGTGTACATGGGTAAAAGGGGTTCTCCAGGTCTGAGTGTTTCTAGTAAGATAGGTCAAAACATTTGCCTGTCTGCTTTTAGCTGCCCTGTGTTTGGACAAGAAATCAAGGGTGCTTTTCCTTAAAAACAATGATAAGGTCCTAATCATTAAAGAATAACCTTATGAAGAAAGTTTGTCATTGCCGGACTATGGTACAAACAGTTCTGTACAATTTCAGTCCTCTGGAAGCGTTAGGGGGCAGTCAGTATAGCTCTTGTTTGGGCTGAGCTAGCAAAATTATCCCAGTCCTGCGTACTGTCTGCAAAGGTAATTGTTGGATCTGGAGGAAGCAGATGGCAGAAACAAAGAAGAAAAGGAGGAGGGTGTTTCTAGAATTTGGCCTGTTGAGAGAAAAACAGGCTAGCAAGCAGTTGGGTTTCAACACCACCAGTCAACCGCTAGAGAAAAGAACAGGAGACGACCTTAGATGCATTCTTGTAGAAGAGGGGAAACGAAATCAGGAAAGGAAAGAAGCATTGCTGGGATGAGTTAAATATCCAAAGAGAAATAAGAAAAACTTCTGACCCAATTTTAAGAAGGAGGGATGTTTCCTGAGGTTTTTATGTATTAGGTCAGTAACATATCAAGTTGAGTTTGTAAACAGAATGTCAATGGCCATGTTGTTTTCTTGACGGAAACTATGCATCAGACTTCTGGTTTTACTGGACAGAAGAACTCAGACCTTCTGTGCAGTTGAAGTCTTGGTAGCGTTATTTTGTTAGATCACCATCCTAGGTGAAATGCGTTACGGCTCTCTTGAAAATCATATGAGCATTTTGAAAGAAATGATGTTAAGTGCAACAGGGAAGTCACCCATCTGTCTGTTTTTGTAGGATTTGTGGAAGAATCAAATGCTGACCGTCTTACCCTTCCTGAGGATGGTAAATGGTTGTTTAAAGCTGCTGAGGCTGCTACTTCTGGGACTGCAAGTGAAGGGTAAGTTTATGAAATATAGATACACCTTTAGGTTCACACAACATGTGACTGCTGGCTTTCCTGTGTTTGAAAACTATGATTTTTGAGCTGGTATTGGTTCTCTCCTGTGTTCTTAAATACAACAGGTTTCCTGTTCCTTTCTGTCTGTGGACAGAACTAATGTGGCATGAAGAGAAGTCAAATTGACGAGCTGTCAGTTTGAGCCTTTTTTTCTCAAATCATTGCAGACCCCAAAGTAGCGGGATAACGATTTTGTTCAGCAGGCTATATGCACCTTTTTACAGTTTGAGGGGGTTACTAAGCAGATACTGTGAAGAGAAGCCCTGCTTTTGTCTGAATGTTATGTCGGTGCAAATTACACCTGAGATTCCTGTAACTTTAGTGGGTTTATTGTGGGGCTTGAATACTTTCTGGCAGTATTTTATACACTTAATTTCTATTTTCTGTGTGTGGTCAATTAGCACCTGTTTGTTTCTGGAAAGGGAAGCAGTTTTCTCACCAGGTACTTTAAAAGCTGCAACTGCTTAGTGAGAGACGTTAGCGATGAAATAACCCTTAATTTCAAGTGGTAACTTACAGTGGCACAAACTTTTGTTCAGTTGGTTCTAGACCTCGAGTATGGCAGTTGCACTCTTTCTACAGAAGACAAAGAATATATTATTCTTTAATACAACTCTGTTGTTATGTTATTATCCAGTGTGAGATAGCTGGGAAGAATGTTAAGTACTTGATTCGTTGCACAAGATGAGTCGGGAATTGAATGTCGATGTGTTGGTAAAGGAATTTCTCATTTTCCTTAGTTTTTTTCTGTTTGGAAACTGGAAGACCTTACAGTGAGAAAGTAATTTGTAAAGCTCTTCAAGGTTTGTTTTGAAGCTTTGTGATGGATTTCTCTCTTTCTGCTCATGCAGTGAAGCAAACCAGCAGGAGTCCAAAATGTCCTCTTCATCAGAAGAAAAAGCCATACCAGTTGCAACAAACCCACAGCTTTCTGAATCCCTGCAGGCAGAGGGTGAATGTACGTACAGTATGTGGGAGATGTTATGTGAGTTAAGGCAGCTGAAGGCCTCAAGTAAAACATGCAGTTTGCCATAGCGCTACAGGTGTCTCAGACTGAAGTAGTACTAGCATGTTACTGCTACCTTTCATTAAACTGTAGAGAGAAGAATACCCTCCTCAGAGAAAGTCCTTGTAGAAAATGCATAGCCAATGTTTCTGTTCTGGATAAAGGTACTGAGAAAATGGGTAGAATGTCAAATATTAGAAGGAGAGATCATTATGTATTTCGGTGTTGTACACCACTACTAATTTGTGTGCTATGGGATCTGCTGCTTGAGTTACTATTTTGAAAGATGATGCATCCCTCAGTACTCAGGCTGTGAAGAATAACTAGCTGCCGGGTAGATGGTTCTGGTTTCTAGCGTTTGGGGAAAGCCCGATGTATGTGGCAGGATGGAGAACTGTATTCTTGGCTCCTGCTCCCTCTGTTACTTCCTGTTGCTTAAACGCATCTCATTTATAGAGCAGTTAAGTTAAAATGATATAAATCTCTTCCAGCTGTGATACGTATCCTTGACAGCGAGGAAGTGGTCAGTACTCATTCAGAAAATTGCCTTGAGGGGAAGTGTGTGGATTTACCTGAAGAACGTAACCCAGAAGCAGCTGGAGATGAAGGAAACGTTCCTTTTCCACAGGAAGAAGTAACTGTTTCTAACAATCTTCCTAAAACTGAGGAAATTAATGTAAGTAAACTATTTTCCCATTTTCTACTAAAGAGAAAACACCTTGCAAATTGAGGACAGTCCTGTCTAACTGACGATTAGAAGGCATGCAAAACCGTCTCAGTTTCTTTAGCTGGGTAACACAAGTCCAAACCTCGTTGGGTAAGGGCAGATAGGTTTTTCTCCTACGCATTTGCTGTACCGATAACACAGAATAGAACCTGTCAAGACTTGGGCCTTTGAGAGCTGTAGGAGTGCCAAAACCCGCCTAAATATTTTTTAAAATCACCATGCCTTCATTTGGTTTGCTAGACTGTAAATGTTTCTTATTTGACTTAAAAAAAGAAATAGTTTTAATGTTAAAGACAATAAGAAAAGTTGGGGAGTGCAGCTTTTCAATACCGGAGGCCGTTTACCAAATGACAAAATGGCGTGGGAACCAAACTCATTTTCAGAATGATTTGGGTGCTTAGATCCTTTGCTATTTGTTCCTTATTAACATAAAGAGAATTCCCAGTAATGAGTTAATTTCAGTGTCAAGATATTTCCAGCTGCCTAAAACTCTTTTTGTGTGCGTGTGAAAATGCGGGGGTTTTAACATCTCAACTTTGTAAAGTATGAATTTTAAAAGGTTGTTCACAAGGGCTGAAAATCAGAGCCAGAGATTCCTCAGTTGTGGCAGGTTTTCCCCATTGTTCTCACTTCTGCTGGGGCCGATGAGTGATTTGGATTCATTGTGGATGTCCTCTAAGTACCACATAGAGTATGCTGTCGATTTCCTGTAGGGTTGTACTCACGGGAATTAGTAATAGTTAGAGTGAAATACAAACTGAAAGGTAGGCGTAGCACAAATAGATTGGTCTCAAGCAACAGAAGATGCTTTTCGGTGTCGCAGATTTCAGATGAAGTTGAATAGGCAGTCGCTTACGTCGCTCGTCTCGGCTTTGGGGTTTAGGACAACGCTCTAGAGAAGATGATTATAGACTTGGGAATACATAAATCACTCACTTATGGGAGTAAATGGAGAATTTGTGATGGGAAGAAGGGAGCCGGTACGTGAGACGGTCACAAAGCTGCTGCAGTCATTCCTGTAGCAGTAGAGTGAAGGTTTTCCTGCTTTCGTTATGAGTGGTTCTTACTGAGTTATACGTAAACGTGTCTTTTTGGCTTGTCTACCTTCACTGAATTTAGGACAAACTACTTACTACTTTCTTGGTCGTAGATTTGTAAGCATAAAAGGAAAGTTTATGCAGACTGAGAGGGTTGTCAAACATTGGCATGTGCTGCCCAGGGAAGTGGTTGAGTCACCATCCCTGGAGATATTCAAAAAGTGAGTGGACAGGGTACTTCAGGACATGGTTTAGTGGGCATGGTTAATGGTTGGACTCGATGATCTTGAAGGTCTTTTCCAACCTAAATGATTCTACGATTCTATGATTCTATGACTAGTATTTCTCGAATTTAGCTTTGAAGCGTGGCATGTTGCTAGATGCGTGTTGCGCAGCTCCATGCACTTGTTCTCAAATTTGCGCTAATACCTCGCTTGCAGTCTGTGCTCCCTGCCGTGCTGTTAACGGCCGGTGGGAACCGGGCTGGAGTTACCCTGTCGTTGCACTTTGTAACGCCGGCTTATGACAGTGTAGAATTGCTGGTGGTCGTGAAACTAGTCTGGTATTTGTACTCGGTATTGCCGTCACCTTCGTACTTCGGGAGCCATCCATCGGAAACTATCAGTAATTACAGCTTTTAGCTTTTTTCCTCGGCGAGCCCGCCTATGGGGGGCATCTCCGTCCTTCGGGTGCCATCGCCTGGAGACTGTTAATGATTCCACTTTTTACCTTTTCTCCTTGGGGAGCCAGCCTAGGGAGGAGAAATCTTCCCGCATCTTCCCCTTCTCTGCCAGGCTAATTCCAATAGTGTTTGAGGACTTTGAAAATTTGCATATCCTTGGGCTGCTGAAACCAGCATGGTCCTATGCGAGGTCTCCTGCATGTCGTTCAGGTCTTGTTTAGGGTTGAACAACTGTTTAAGAATACGATCAAAGATGATGCTTTAGCAACTTTTGGCAAGGCAGGAGGCAAGAAAATAAGCAGATTCTATGGAGACTCCCGCTGAGTGGCTTCCTCCTTCTGCCCTCTTTGGCTAGCCCTATAACTTAGAGGGTTGGGCAAAGGTCTTCACGCGTTGATTAAATTACCTTGGCCACCTGAGTCACTTGAAATACATAACAGAGACTACTTTTGCTCTCAGCATAAAAGCTTGAGTGTCTCATGTGGCTCTAGCAGGAGAGAATAATTGCTCAGTACGGGGAGCTACAAAGGCTGCGATGGAGGTATTTAGAATCTATGTGTTGTCTCCTGCAATCCAAGTGATTCCTTAAAGTGCGGTGTTGAGTTGTGCGATGTGATACCTGGCCAGTTTGACTAAGTGTTGCGGTGACACCTATGATGAGCGAAACTTTAAGCTTGGGGGACATCGTTGTACTTTGCCCCGTTAGATGCAGAGTCGGTCACTCTGTGTGGATTTGTAGTCAGTGCGGAAAGTACTGCAATGTGATGATTACTGCCAGCTGGGTGTACAGCTTGTATTGTAAAACTGCTCACTTTGTTCACGGGTGGTGGCAAATCGTTAGTCATGAACAGAAGTATCAGAAATGGAGCATGTGATTGCATACACGGGATACTCTGTTCTCTGTCCCTTAAACGCATAAACTTTTACCTGTAGTAGAGAGTACATGGTATGTTTCTAACTTTACATTTGGTGGTGATCGGAAAGGAAAAGCAGCATTTCAGTGTCCTCAGCTTCATCTAGCTCAGCCTGAAGTTAGTCTGTTTGGTAACTGATACTGCATTAAGAGACCTTTTTTAACTTTAGGTTCTTGAAGACGGTGCGGTTAAGGCACAAACCTCAGAAGAAGCACCTGAAACATCACCATGTAGTGAACTACATCCCTCAGGCAATCTTCAGTACAGCTATGATAGTACAGAGCAACAGTTTGCATGTCATTTGCCTGATAACAGAGATGGTGAATGTGATGCAGCTGAGGGAGATGGAGAGCTTTTTCTATCTCAGAATAATTTTACTTTAGTCTTGGAAGGAGAAGAAGGTGAAGCAGAGATGGGAGACCCTACATTAGTAGATGCTTCTAAAGCAGCTGGCACAACAACAGAGGAAAAACCTGTCAACAGTTTAGGCAATACTGAAAACCAAGAACATGTTACCAACTCGGTGTCCACTGTAACTAGTGATCAGGCATCTCAAAATATTGCAGAGTCGCTCCCGTATGTGCCTGAACCCATTAAGGCAGCTACTGCTGAGAACTTACCGGATGCAATCAAAGACACAAGAAGTAAAGAATTTACATCTGAAGTTGCAGAACAATCTATTCATGAAACCATAGGTAAGAAGGTAACTGGATTCCAGAAGGCAAAAGCTCCCTTAAGAACTGTGCCGGAAGGAGTGGAAGACGAAACCAGCGTACGTCAAGTAGAGTACGGCATCGCTCCTGGAATACGTGCAAGGGGACAGCTGAGTAGAAGGCTAAGTACTCCATCGGCAGGCACTCAGCAGCTACTGAAGACAGGCAAACCAGGTCTGTTTGCACTGTCTCCTAGGAGAAGTAGCAGGCGAACAAAAGAAGCACCTGAGACTTCTAGTCTTCAAACGGAAGAAAATGCTCAAGAGGAGCAAACGCTTGTGATGCCTGTTACTCCTAGGAGAGGCAGGAAGCCTAAACCAAGTACTGCAGGAAAAGTAGAAAGCAGCCTTTCTGATGGACAAACATTGTCCCTCCCTACACAGTCCGTAGCCGCTACTCCAAGAAGAAGATTAAGGAGAGCGAAGGAAGCTGCAGCTGAACTCTTGGGAGAGGCTAATGAGGAAACTTCTCTTGCTGAAGGTAGCGTTATCGCTTCTGCTACTTCCCAAAGGACTAGAGGAGGGAAAAGTTCAGCAGGAGGTCAAGAAACTGGCCAGACTGACACGGGTCATAAGATAAAAACGTCAGTCAGTCCCAGCAGAAGTGCAAGAAAACTGAAAAGCGTTAATTTACAATTTATGGAAAATATTGTCAAGGATCAAGAGGTGCAGCCTAGTGCCCAACTCCTTTTACCGGTGGCAACTCAAAGAGGCAGAAGAAGAAAGATGAGTTCATCAGAAGTTTCAGAAAATTCTGACCTTGATCTGTCTAAATCATCGCTTCCTCAAACAGAATTCAAACTTCCTGTCACTCCGAGGAGAAGTGCTAGGAAGCAGGCACAAAATCTCCTGGCAGACACAGAATCTCTCTCTGCTCAGGAAGACATGTGTGCAGGTGGGAAAGTGGGAATCCTCGATACTCCTAAGAGAAGAATAAGAGGAGTCCCACATGCTAAACTAGAAAAAACGGATGCTCCTGAGCAAAGAGCTGCCCAGCCAAACGAGGAATCAAGCACACCCAGGACTACAGTAGGAACAGGGCATTGGGGCAGAAAGAGACAGTCAGTATTGGAGGAGAGCACAGGGGAGAAGGCCTTCCCCCAAGGAGCTGGTGACAGTCCTTTGCTGCCTGAAGACAGAAACCCATCAGGACATGCTTTAACAGATCGTTTTACAAGAGCCAGATCCCGCAAAACTTCTATGCATCAGAAACTGTCTCTTGAGGAAAAAGAGTCCTTCCTTTTCTCTCCTCCTCTCACAAAGCTGACAAAGAAATGTAAAGGTAGGTGCACTATGTTTATATGCAAAATAGGGCATATTGCTGTTTTGTAAACCACAGAAAACAGCTTGTGAGGATGGCTTTAAGTATGGTAAGAGTATAACCATAGGAAATAAAAAATTGGGAAAGAGGCATTTCATCTTTTTTCTGAACTCTGTATGACTGCCTGGCTAGCTGTGGTGGAGACAGGAGAGGAGGCTGATCTGAGTACACTGAAATGAAATTTAAGCTTAATTTTTTGTCATGAGCTGAATGTCTATCTGTTTTGAAAACTGGAGGACATATCTTAATATGTGGTTGTCATCACTTCCCCCCAGTGGAGAAATAAAGGAGACATGCTTTCAAATTCTGTTAATGTTTTAACTTAACATGAGCTGCAACTTGCAACAAACTATACAGCTGTTTAGTTATAGGATTGTTTTTCATGGGCATATACTTTGTTAGTGAAGTCACTGCTCATGGGGTTCTTTGTATTGGAGTACATGATAAAAAAATATTTTTTGAGATGAGTAAGGACTGTCGATGCCTCTTGAGCATAGTATCTTTCATTATGTAAGGGCAGGTAAAATGGCTACACTGGCTTATTTTTGTTTCACTATATAATGTAAAAGAATGGATCTCAAGAGGCAGTTACTAGGCGAAGAATACCTGCACATTTTTTATAAACCCAATTGGACCTTTTATGTCAGGAATCTATTGTGCTTTTGATTATTAGCTGTAATTTAATGTCACCGTCGTTTATGTATAACGTACATGAATGTTAAGAATGCCTTGTCATTTTAGCTGGAAAAGAAGACCATCCTGTGCAGCTTAAGGATATAGACCCGGACTTGTCTTCTCAATTTGTCTTTTCACCCCCTCTGTTGAGGTCGAGGAGAAAAAATAAATCTAGGATTTCCCAAATTGTGAAAGAAGCAGTAAGTAAAAACTCTAGTTGTTTCATGTTCAGAAGAATAAGAGGAGTCCCACATGCTAAACCAGAAAAAACGGATGCTCCTGAGCAAAGAGCTGCCCAGCCAAACGAGGAATCAAGCACACCCAGGACTACAGCAGGAACAGGGCGTCGGGGCAGAAAGAGACGATTAGCACTGGAGGAGAGCACAGAGGAGGAGGCCTTCCCCCAAGGACCTGGTGGCAGTCCTATGATGCTTGAAGAGTGAAACCCATCAAAATGTGCTGCAATATTAAGATCTGTAATGGATCGTATTACAAGAACATGCCTAGTGTGTCAATAAAGCCGCAGATAACTCTCAGGGTTGTCAGTGCAATCCATTTATTTGCTGGAGTTTCATCGGTTCCCATGTAACTAATCCGAAATAGCCTAGGTGTTGATTTCTGGTGGGGATCTGGCCTGTTGAGAGAAAAGCTCTGCAGAACTCCTGGGCTCGCGCTAACAAGCAGCCCTGCAGCGAGCAAGCTCACAGGGCGCGGCACAAGCGCGGGGCAGTCTGCGGCACCTCCCCGACCCCGCGTGAGGGAAGGCCACAGCGCGGCGGTGGCAGAGACGTGACCCCAGAGGGTCACCGTGGCCCGAATCCTGCTGTCCTCGCTGTGTGTGCCCCCGGCCAGGCGGAGGGGTGCTGGGTGACCGTGGTGCTGCTGCTGACGGGCGGCTGAACCACCTCAGAGCAGCCGGGCCGGGGGAGGCGACTGCTCGCGGCTCTGCTCCGGACAACGGGCCTTGCTCCTATCATCGCTCGCTCCCCCAACGTTTCCCCTCGGGAGACGGACACCAGAACTACCGTTTTTGCTGAAGTCCCCTGTCGACAGAGCTGGAGAGGGGTCTGCAGAGCCGCTTACGCAGGACGAGCCCGGGCTGGGGCTGGTTGAGGAGGAGGGGGCTCCGGCTGGCCCGGACGTGCGTGACCCGTCTCTGGAGCACAAGCGAGCTCAGCTCCCCACGGCTGCTCGCGCAGGCAGCTCCGAAAGCTGCTCAGCCCTGGCAGGCAGGGCCAGTCCCGGGCTCATCTGGGACGGGGATGGGAGGGAGACGTCGTCTTTGCAGCCGGGGGAGGTTGGGAGCCAGCGGTGCTTCCGTACCCCCTTTCTGCGGGTGCAGGGGATGAGCGGCTTTGTCTGCTGCTTCATCCTGAGAGGCGGTAGGTCGTTTGCTTTGAGGCACACCTTTGTGGTTCTCGTCTTTACAGCAATTCTTCCTAGGTCAGATGTTCCAAGAGCGGTAACTGTCGCAACCTATTTATTTCCTCTGCGTTTCTGCAGAGTATCGTTTTCTGTATCTTACTTCATAATGTCTGAGGGACGGATCTGGTAATTTTTCCTGCTGTTGATACCGTATTTTAACAGATTTTTCTCGACGAAGCCATCGCCAAACAGCCAGTTATAAATCTGGCGGACTTGGCAGGAAGCGAAAGGCAAAAATCCTCTGAAGGATCTGAAGGAGACAGGTTGAAGGAAGGCAGGTGGGTAAATCTAAGTCTAACCACATTAGGAAAAGTCACCAGCTGGTTTTTCTTCCTCTTTTTTTAAAAAAAAATCCTTCCCTGTGAAGTAAAAATTAAATTTCTGCAGGTGAAAAATAGTTTTCCCTCCATTCAGGATTCCTTGCCGTCTGGCTAAAGAAGTTACTTAAATGAATAAAGCCTGAGATGTCCACAAGCACAAACATACTGAAGCCTGTGCCTAAGCATGAATATACGGAAGGTTCTAATCTGGTAGCCTCTTCCCTGCCGCCGGCCCCCCAGATTTGCTTTTCATAGTCATGCTTCTACTTTTCACTTTATTTTCCCTTAGTGCTCTGGCTGAGGTTGCTACAGGAAAGAGAGTGGTGCACATCCCATACAGGGACTTGGTCCTGACGAGACTCCTGCAGTCTGCTCAGGGGGGAAGAAGCAGGACCATCATGGTAAGTTGATTCTTGAATTTATAACCCGCTTTGCCCATTGAAATAGAATTGTGCGGCTCTGACATTGGTGAAAGTGAGTGTAATTTAAAAGTTAAGCTTGCTTCCTGTGCAACACAAAGGGGAGAACCCTTCTGCTGGTCAAAAGCTTCTAGCCACTACTAAACGTGTTACTCAAATGGAGAGCACTTCTGTTTTCGGAACAGAAATGTGGCTGGCGCAAAATAGATATCTCTGTCTACGTTAGAGATACAACCTCCGTTTCTTCTGAAAGAGTTTTCTGCATATCTGTAAAAATTTATTGACATATAGGTAAATGTAGCTATAAAGCTCAGAGGCACCTGTTTTATATAAAACCCGTGTTCTTTACCTACCTAAAACTAGGCTGCATTATGAAACAAGTCCTTTTTGCCCTAACTTCTGAGATTATCGTTTGTGCCGTGCACCAGAGGTTGCATTCCTAAATGAGATGAAACTCCCCTAGGTTCTTCCTTGTCTCAGGTGAATTAACTGTATGCTCCAGCATCTTGGAAGAGGTATTTTTTTTAAAGGAAGTGCAATTAAATGAAAGGTGGAAGAATACGAACAGAAAATGTGCACATGTGAAAAGGTTGACTGTAAATGCTGATACTCTCAAAACAGCTTACCTGGGTTTCTTCAAATGCTAGCTTGCATAATTCATCAAAGATGTTTTGAACAAATTGAAGGACAGATTCTTCAATTGCTACTTGTACAAAGACCATCAAAGTGGTTTTGCGCCTTTTTTTTTTTTTTTTTTTTTTTGCGTTGGTGCTAGCATTAAGGCAGAGTTAGCAGGATTCGAGCGCCTTCAGTATTAATTTTTGCAAAACCCACCTCTATCTTCTCATCTTTCTTTCTGTCTCATTTCTCTTCTGGCACAAGTGTTAGAAAGAGTTAATTTATGGCCAGATTGCTAAGACACCTGGGTTCTCCTTTTATATTTGGGGACTTAATGGTCTATCTTTCCACGTTAATCCCTGTCTGGTTTTTGGTAGCGTTTAAAACTATTTTAAAAACCCTCCTTCAAAATCTAATGTCAGTTAATACTTTTCATATGCTTAGAGATTGCGGCCGTTGAGTCCAGCAGACATCTGTTACGAAGAAACTTTGTCAACCTTACGATATGCTGACAGGTACGCTTTCATAAGTTTTCCCTTTCTGGTCTTGGTGCACATTGCGGTCAGGTGCTGGGCAAAATGACAGAAGATACCAGTTCAACGGGACTGACAGCTCAGAAGGAAGAAAGGGTGAATCTGTCCATAGGCAGGGGCGGCACATGAAGAGCTTGTTCTTTACCCTTATTAACGAACGGCATGTGTTTTTACAGGTAAGTTGTACGACAGAGGTAACTGTATTTCCTGAGGATTCCAGGTCTCCCTCATATGTGTGACTTAATTGAGCTTCTTTCCTGCCCTTTCTTTCCCAGTAACACAGCACCTCTAAAACTAAGCTGTAGTTTGGGGTCCCACAGCCCAACCGTGGTTGAAACGTAGAACATAGAAGTGATGCCTGCTGCCAGGCATTTGTCGTCTCTGCTTCCCAATCCCAGATCCCAGCGATAGTGCCACACAGAGCTATTCCTTCCTGCCCAGGAGCAGCTTGCTTTCCCGGCCACTTTCCCAGTCCGTCAGCTCCTTCTGGAGGAGAAGGTTCCCTCTCTGCTCCCCTTTGCTCTCCTCCTGCGCTTCCTGGGCCTCAGGACTGAAAACCGCTCTCTTTGCAGTCCTTTCAGGCAGGCTTTTGCTGGACTCCAGCACTAATGCCTTCTTATTCCCTCTCCCATAAAAAGAGGTCAGGCACTTACACCCCAGTCCGTTATCCCAAAGCGGGTGATGGCTCGGTGACCTTGTAGCCGCAGCAGCCTGGCTGTTTGCAGGTGTCAGGAGCAGAAGATTTAATGTCTCCAGCAGCAGTTGAGTCCTGCAGAGAGCTGAACTGCTTTCATGTGCCGATATGAACGCAGACCAACAAACTCCCCACGCCTGAGCCAGCTCCGTGCAGGGGCAGCTGGAGTTGTCCTTTGCCTGCCTACCTGCCGTACCCACACTTACAGTGGGTGAGGTGTGGTTTTGAAGTACCCCATCCCATATTGCCCTGCATACTAGAGGCAGAGCGGCTATGGCTCCATTGCTGCAAGTTAGGGTTAGCTGGAGAAGAGAAGGGTTTTCGTGGGCTGGCAGGGGCAAAACCAAACCGGGCTGTGATTGCTGGTAGCGGTACAGGAGAGGGCATCAGATGTTTCCACCCAAGGAGCAAAGTGGCTGTGAGACTTTTTCGCTTGTGAAGTTCCAGAGCTACATGGGATATTTCCGAACAGGGAAAAGAACAAAACAAAACCAAACCAAAAGTCACGTTTGATTGGAAACGTTGTCGTTTGCTGGGATTGTCTGGGTAACAGCTTCTTTTTTGTCTTTTATGTATTTTCATATTTAAAAGGACAAAACGGGTCAGGAACAAAGCAGTGGTAAATGCCAGTCCCAGTGGGAAGCTTCTAAGAGAACCAACCGCAGGCTGCAAATAACAAACTGTTGTGCAGACTGGCTGGGCTCGGGAGCACAGGGCGACCAATAGCCGATGGAACACGTACGTATTTCAGCATAAATACAGCTATGAATAGCAAGCAGATTTTGACTTCCCAGAACATTCTCAGGAGGCATTTTTGGTAATCTGTAACACCGAAGAAGTACGGTGGGAATGGAGCTGAGGAGGATTCGCGGGGGTTGGCTCCTGTGCACGCTCTGGGCACCGTGTTTTGTTGCTCACCTTCTGGTTAGACGAGGACAAGGAAGATGGCAGCTTTCATTTCCAGTTCAGGATGCTGACAGCAGCAACAAACGTCTCGGCTGTTCCGCAGCGAGGTGGGTTTGTGTCCCCACGTGCCGTACGGTCCCCAGGAGGTTTGGGTTGGAAGGGCTTGCTCTGCAAGAGGCCAGACCGCCTCCCACTGCATGGCTTCCTCGCTGCTGGTCCTCGTCTCTCACGGGGCTTGATATTTTACACGTAGGTACCCTGGTTAAAGCTGTCTTGCTGTTCACAAGAGGTGTGGTTTTTGCTGGCTGAGAACAAGTGGCAGATCTGGAGCACGCAGGCGACGTGGGAGTCCTGGCTGGAGGAAGCCCAGAAGGAGTGGGAGCACCAGCACACTGCAGTGGCTCAGGCGAGTTTCCCAGTAATGGGCATCGCGGGCAGATACCTTAACCTCTGCTCTTCTGCTTCTGATGTTTTCCCCTTCTTGTCATCTTTAAGACTCGTTGCTCACACACTTCTGTGCCAACAGTGCCCCGATGAGACCCTCCAGGGGCTTTTCAGCCTGGGTAAACTGGCAATAACGTAGCCCTGGGTTACGGGTCCACAACATAATAGCAAATCTCTCATGAGCTCAGATAACAGCATATTCTGTCTACTTCTAAGTACCTTACGGTTTCTTGGTTTCATTTTGTAGTTGTGAGAAATCATGACTGAAATAAAAGGTGCCAGTGAATGTACCGAGCCGTGTCAAAGCAGCTCAGGCTTGGGTCACTTCAAAGTCCTTGACAGGGAGAACCAGAGGTTTTCCCTTTAAAACCAGTCATGAGATGAACACCCTAGAACTTGGGGCAGATGTGTTCTTTGCACTTTCTGAAAAAAACCCAAAAAACAAACCAAACCCCCCCCAAACAAACCCCCAAAACCCAACACCCCCCCCCCCTTTTAGTTTTGGGCATGTTTCTGAAAGCAACCAATGTTCACATGACTTATTTAGCCAGCCAGAAGCATTTCAGTAGGAGGCTGTGGCGGTGCGTGAGAGCCAAGGAGTGCATGACGGGCTGCTCTGGGAAAGAAGGGGCCTGATGGTGACTTGATGAATAAGTCGTTCAAGGCACACCTTCACTGAAAGGCCATACGCTGCTCCCCTCCCAGCTGCTTCTCACGAACCATTTTATTGCTTCAACATGGGTAACTGCCAAACAGAGGAGCTGGGAAATCGGCTCTCTGCATAGAGCGGCGATCGATTGCGGGAAGAGGGCTGGGTTTAATGGGGAGAGCAGAGCTTTACAGGAATCCCGCGCGTTTTGTGGGGGTCTCTTGATTTTTGCATGAAGCCTGCATCACGCAGCAAAGTTGCTGACTTAAACAAAAGTGCTTGATTTCTTCCTGACTCGAGGTCTGGAGCTTCTGCCAATAGAAGGAAGCGTGGAGTCAGTCTTTCAGCTCTAGTAATTGCTTGCTGATGGTGTTTGGTAAAACTAGGGGACATTCAGGGGCTGAATTCTGTCGGGAATGCTGAACCCCGTGTAGGGTGTACGGCTAAACGTGGTAGTTCAAGTGCCGCCTTAGGCCCATCGGTCTGGATGATGGCATCAGTCTTGGCTGGCAGCTGTCACAGGTGTTTGGGCACACAGGACAGGACCCTGTTCTGCTGAGGACAGCTCCTCATCCACTTACTGCATCGGCTCGTTTTCCTGCATTGATTTGCCCGGGGTGTGCTTTTTTAAGACGGTGAAATGAACTTAATCGGGCTTCTATTAGTTTTGAGTCTTCTCCCCAGCAAGCTGTTGGATACAGTTTTAGAGAAGTAATGGTGACAAGCCTTTGCTGGTGTGGTATTTTTTCACCTGTGTGGTGGAGAGAATACTTAAATTGGTAGGAGAGAGTCACCAAAAGCCTGGGCCTGTTGCACGTGTTGCCAATGTTTTTGCGGTTCAGCTTGTCAGGTTGCTGTTTGTCCAAGTACGTTTCAGAGCTGGATACTCAGAAGCCGTCTGGACGTGGTGCTGGGCAGGCTGCTCTAGGTGAGCCTGCTTGAGCAGGGGCTTGGACCAGATGACCTCCAGTGATTCTGGAAGGCCGCCTGCTTCCAGAAGAGAACTTCTGGAAGTTCTCTTCCTTGTGATTCTGTGATTCTAGAATTTGTGCTGGGAGGGGCAGGCACCGGGGCGATGGCACACCGGTGTGGTATGCTGGAAATGTCAGCTGCTGTCTCCCTCTCTTAGGAAGGCTGCGCGTGTGTTCTGTGCTGAGACACTTAGCACCTATGTCTGTCTGTCCAGGTACGCCAAGCAATGTAAAAAGAGCGTAAGTTCAGAAGGGACTTTAGGAACTTTTGCTAGCTTAGCCACGTTAGACAGGGGCTGCGACTCTTGAATGAAAGTATGGTCGTGTTAGAGAATAACCATAGGAGGTGGCTGGGTAAACTGGCTCCAGTGTCAAATTCTGAGCTGTGTTGGTTTTGTTTGTGTTTTCCTTTGAAGGGAAGTCAAATCTATGGTCTTAGCTGTTGGGGGTTGTTGGGCTAGAGAGCTGAAATTCTTCCTTCTCCTTGCCTTCTGCTGTAGGTTTGGGCTTGTGGAGCATCCGCACAAACTCTGCAAGAGAATCTGTAGGCTGCGCTTGAGTGAAATAAGCCTGGCTGTGGAGTTCCGATACAGACCGTCTCTGTTATGCTAGTGGCTTTTTAGACTAGAACTTAGGCTTTGGATGAAATGTAGGGTGGTTGCCTAAAGCATCGGGGCGGGGAGGGTGTTTCTGCCTAAGTGGGAAAGAAATGACCCGGTGGTACTCACAAAGTCACCTGCTAACTCACTCACTAAATCCTCTTTCGGCTGGAGTAAAATATGGCAAAGCGCAAATTCACTGAACCCGACTACTAAGGTGCAGAAAGTGTCTTTTCCATCCACTGCTCCTCCAGCGCTTGTGAGCTGCCTCCTGCTTTTCTGGGGAAAATGTCATTGAACCAGTCGTTAATAATAATTCAAAAAATTCTGTCATTGTCATCTTTAGCTGTTATTCAACAAAGTGGATGCTGGTTTCTCAAAAGGACTTAGTTTTTCTTCCATTTCTTCTTCTTTGGCTTCTTCCCACTCTGTGTCCTGTTTCCTTGGAAAATGTGACCTGAATCGTGTCGCACGCTGTTGTCCGTTCTCTGATCACCAGGTAGCACTTCCCTGAAATCGCTTTAGCTTCCACATCTGGCTGAATGAAAGAATGATGCCTGTCAGCTGCAGCCTTTCTCAGTGAGACAGTGAGTCTCTACGCGCACGAGGGAGTTAAAAGTTGACTGACTGTGTCTCGGGTGGTGTCCTTTCTAAAAGGAAAGGGTTCTGCAGCTCTCCTTGCAAATTGTGTGTGTAGTTTCACACGTGTATGAGCTAGCGTAACGGCTTACTGCCACAAAATGGAGACGGACGAATTCCCTCTCCTTCTTCCCAACGCACTGTCCTGCCTCCTTCCTTGTGCCAACTTTCATGCTTGCTAGTTCTCTCTGCCAGCCAGTTTAACTCTCTAAGCTGGTGGAAAACTATCTACTTTTCTGGGTTCGTTTCCCATCTTCTTAGGCAGTTAACCTGGCTCGTAAAGTGCTCTAAAAAGTGCTCAAGTCAGTGCAAGGTAAGCCGCAGGAATACAGCAGTAGAACAAAGGAGCAGATGGAGAGATGGGAGGTGGCAGCAAGGCCTCTCTTCCTGCGGCAGTGAAGGCAACGTGTTTTGTGAAACCGTATCTTCAGCTGCGACTGAGCGTATTTTTAGCTTTTTCTTCAGTAAGCCTGTAACATTGTTGGCCTTTGATTTTCCTGGACTACCGTCAGTCAGAACTGACATCGCAGAACTCTGACTTGGCTGTATGTGATTCCACTTGAACATGTAATTTCTCTTTTTTTTTTTTTTTTTTCCCCCTGGGGTTTTTTAATCCAGAAATCTGTCATCAGTCTATGACTTGTGGCATGTTCCTTTCTTTGGAAACAGTTCATGGTGTTTAGAGGTCATAAGTAGCAAGGGTGAAGAAGAACGGTAATTTTGGCAACTTGTGCACAGACCACTTTGGTGTAGCATACAGCAGGGAGGTTGGATTCTGGCTTCCTCCTGAACATGGAGTAGGCCTGTGGCATTTTACACTGATCTGTTTTCTACCAGACAGAAGGAGGAATGTGACTGTAGTTGTTGTTTTCAAAGAGAGCAGAAATGCAGTTAGTGTTGGATATCGCTCTTAAAGGAGAGGCTTCACGCCTTTAACCTAGTTCTATCTAACTATTTTCCCACTGTATGGATTTGCCAGTAATCCTTGGTTCAACTTAGCAGAATGATGCAAGTAAAACGTCCTGATAGCCAGGTCACTGTATATACAGTTCAGGCTTTATTGTGGAGTTTATTTTCCTAGTTCCATATTACCAAGCCAGATGTCTAGGAACAAAATGTTTCAAACGGCCATTGGCGTACTGGCAGAAACCTGGGCATGCCTGATGGTCTAGCGTTTTCACGTGCTTTTCTATGCAGTTAATAACTGCAGCGGAATTAAATTTAAAGTTCCATGAATGGTCCGGGCGTGGGAGTGTTACGTACTTGATGGTTCTTAGCGGTGGTATGGGCCTGATAAGCACATTTGTTGTGTACTGTAGGCAGGAGTACACTGTGTCAAGGTGTGAGCTTTCCACCAGAGAAGAATTCTTTCTGATTTGGTGGGGAGTTTGGGGTGGCGAGTGGTTTGTTTTTACGCTCAACTCTCCCCAGTAGAGTATCTTAAAATTTGATGTGCAATTTGGCCACGCCAAGTTCTGTGCTCTTGGCCTGTCCAGGTAGGCAGTGGCAAAGGCAGGGTGACGCAGGGTGACTCTTGTTCTTCCTCTTCTGAAATTTCTTCCCGTGATAATCTTCTCTGGTCATTCCTCCTTTCTTATTCAGCATCACGGTATTGCTGAAGGCACCTGTCAAAACAGCTGGACGTTGAAGGCCTTTGAGAGATGCTATTCACCAACCCAATAGATCTGTATTTGTATTTGGTATTATGGGTTACTCATAAAACATATGGATTAAATCATGACAATTAAACTGAGCCGGAAGGCTGGTCAAACTGTGGGGCTTTTTACTCTCTGGAGCCCCTGGATGCAGTGCAAAAGTTCATCCCGCTGTCCCTGTGAAAGGATGACAAGTACCAAAAAGCAAACGCGAGAAAACTACTGCAAATGAGTTGTCCCACTTGGAACTTGACCTGTGCTAGTTGTGAATGCTGGCAGGGCGGTCAGGCTGGCCGGCTGCAGCAGCGTCCTGCAATACTGGCTTTGCCATCGGCAACCTTTTTTTCCGAAGGTTGACTTGCGCTTAGTGCGGGACCCTGGCTTACACTGCCTGTGTTTCACGCGCTCGTTGTTTTCATGCTGGCAGAAGATACTGGAACATGTTCTCAGGTAGAGTGCTTGTGACCTGAAATATAGTAGATTCCAATGCCCAGGCTTTAGAGCATAACCTTTCTCCACAGAAGTACAATCTGTGTAAATGGTATTATTTATAAGCGTTTCCCTTTAATAACTTTGTGTTGCTCCCAGAGTCTGGTCTTCAGAACTAGCTGTAACCTCCTATGCCGTAAGGAAAATAGGTTATTAGTGCACGCTGGAAGAAGCAACCATAAAACTTTGCTTGCGGGAGAACATGTGTGCTACAGTTAATGCAATGGGCTTTGTGTGCCCATTGAAGTGGCTGGCTGTACTGGTTTGTGGCATAGGGTAAGGGTTCTGTTTGATGCCCGAGTTGGTCAGCATGTGTAACGCCCAGGAATAACGAGCTACGTAGAATATCTTCCTTCTGAGACTCCATGGAGAAAGCAGTGCTATTTGAAGAGATGCTTGAACCTGTCTTGTCTTCCGGAGGCTTTTTCAATAACCCATAGAACTTGCAAAACGTAGTGAGCTGAAGTAGTTTGTATTTCCACGTGTGTGGAATATCTCTTATTTAGCCTCCTATTCAATCTTGTAAGTCACCTGAGCTTTTAAGTCCCCGTCCCCCGTCCCCCATCCCCCAAAAAAATCTATATTGACATAGTGAAACGTGAACTGTCTGTGGAGCACCGACAGAGGTGTGGAAACTGAAAGGCCTCAAAGTTTTTGTACAATAGTGCAGAGATGTGATAAGGACTGGCAATAGGAAGGAAAGGACTGGAATAAGGAATATGGGGATTTAAGTGTAGAAAAGAATCCGTGTTTTAAGGTGCTGTGTTATGTTCAGGTGATAAGTGTATGGAAAACTACTTTCCAACTGATGAGCTATGAAAGTCTGTATCGCTTGTCATGCGGAAACATCAACGGTACATTTTCTGGAAGAGTTTGAGAGTGAAGGTAGTTAAGAACTTAGTATTCCTTAGAGTTCAAAATAAACACACAAGAAGTGAACAAGACACAAACGATGCCTGAAATCTACTAGAAGACAATTGGCAATAAATAATGAGGTACAAAATCAAGAGCAAGGACTAATGGAACCTCACACCTCTTACTGCAGCGCTAATTGAAATACGCTTTTTCTCGGATTGCATCTTACTACAGACTCGCATTTCTGAGTAGACTTGAACTCGGTGTATTGTTTTTTTTCCTGTTATTGACCTTACCAATACCCCTGTGTCGCTTTTTGTTGGTGATCTCATAGGCATTAGAAAAGTAAAAGGATTCTCCTTTTGCTCTGCTGTGAGATCAAAAACTGTCCCGAGTGCCATTTTTTGAAGGAAAAGAGCTACAGGAGCTGTCTAGGAGATTACTTGCGGCATACTGATGAAACTTCTGTCAATCTCAAAAAGCAAATCTCAGTTATGGCTGACATGAGTCTGTTTTTGCATTTTTTTCTTTATTTACAGTGAAGAATGCGAGACCTATCAGCTCAGGTAACGAGCAGTCTGCTGCAGTTTCCAGAGGTGACTACTGAGGCACTTGGGGAAGATGAGAAACCCCTAGGTTCTGTGCTGAGCGGGAAGTTTTCTGGAGGTGAGCGTTCTCCTTTAAATTTGGTCTCGGTCTGAAGTTCTTATTGCCTGGAGGTTACCTGAAGCACAGGGTCACAGTATTGACTGTGTCAGGCTGGTGCTGTTGTTAAGATGCATCAGGTTTCGAGAGAACAGGAAGGAAGTTTTAACTATTAAAAATGCTAATATTAAAACCTTAAAACTAGTATAGTTAAACTTTGAAATTACAGCAACCTTCACCAGTCTTGTGCTATTAAAATAATTTAGTTAAGCATGCTGAGTCAGCGGGCCTTCCTCAATGTTGTGGTCACTCAATTTTTAATTAAATAAAAGGCAGTTTTCAAAAAAGTGATAGTGTTGTTTTGGGCCCTATTTATTTGTACCAGCTCAAGCTCTATGACCATCATAACACCACATGCGGAACTAGTTCTTCTACAACATTACAGAGGCACCCCCCTCCCGCCGCCCACCCCCCCCCCCCCGCTTTTTCTTTTCCTAGTCTGAATACAAACAGCAAAGGAAGAGGATAACACTGTTAAGCGCTGCAGCCATATTTCCAACGTATTTAACAGGGTGCAGATGAGTACCCAGGGAGAGCTGCTGAAAGTGGCTAAGCAGATTAGGTAGTTGACTTTCTAGGTGATCCGCAAGTAGAGCTAGCTGGGTGCCTACCTGGTTGTCTAGGCTCTGTTAGACCAGGTGGAATCCATCTACCTGACTGAAAGTGCAGTAATTGAGTTAATACTTCCTCCGAGTTTGTTCAGTGAAACAAAATGTGTTAAATTCTTTCTGTCGTCAGCCCGTGTAAAAGATCAGATGTACTCATGCAGTGCCCATTTGACGATAATTTCTTGCTGCCGTCCAAATCCCTGCCCCAAGTAGGCGTGTGTCAAGTAAAATTAATAAACTAGAAATGAATTGGTTTAGATTTGTTATCTTTGAAGTGTGCTTTAAGACTCGTATTCCCGTATGTATTTAGACGATTTCTAGCCAAAACAAGCCGAATATGGGATGAAGTCTCTAGATCAATATGTTGTCATCTTCATCCCAAGCAGTCCAAATCCTTCAGTGCGGGAATGACAAGTAGAAATGCAAAATAATAAGGTTGTTAATATTAAGAGGTAGTGCTGGAGGATCTCCATGGGTGATTTTGAATAATTGACCACAACTAGGGAAGTCGGTCTTCCCTTTTGGGTACTTTTAGTGAAGGAAAGGGGCAGTGGCTGTGATTTTTCAGTTGTTTTCAGTCTTGTATTGGAAATTTGCTTTAGTCAGCTTTCTTTTCTCTTACAGGGAGAAATGGCTTGGCATGGCTGGCGTGTGGTCCTCAACTGGAGGTAGTGAGCTCTGTGACGGGAGAGCGGCGCTCTGCTTACCGTTTCCGTGGAGTAAAGAAACAGCCTCCCACCATTCGTGTGGTAAAGGATTTTTCCTGGCAGAAGAGAACGGGACTGCTGGTTGGGTTGGAAGAAGCAGAGGGAAGTGTTCTCTGTCTGTACGACCTTGGAATATCGAGAGTGGTTAAAGCAGTTGTTCTCCCAGGAAGGGTACGTACACTTTAATCGGAGGAACGAAGCTTTTGCGTTGTCAGGTGCTGCGTAATCCTGTTTCAGGAGAAGCTTTGGAGCGTCTCTTTGTAGGCGGTATTTTTTCTATCTTGCATTAGTGCAGACTGCCACTTCAGAGTATCCAGTCAAGAGAGCCTTGGTGCAAACTCTTGGGCTTAACGGTACCGTTATCTTTTGAGCTTACTGATTGTAAAACAAGTTTTCTGGGTTTATGGTAGAGCACATAGTTACCTAATTCTCCACTGCCACAAAAAGGCATTGAGAACTATCTTTTATTGGCCAGAGTGAAAAAGGAAAAAAACCCCCGCTGTTCCCAGTGTCTGTAACATACATTTCCGAAATGCTTGATTTCTATGTATGTTAGAAATACTGTCTTTAAAATATCTGAAACTTCCATAGTTGTGCTGTAAATGACTTAGACACATTCCCCTGAATCTCAGACTAGCAAGCGGGTGGCTTTAGAGCAGAACAGATTTTTATGTTGACTTAGGATAGGAAAGAAGAGCCGTTAGGGAGTTACCTGACGGATTGTTGAACGATTGACTTTCAACCTGCAGTCCTTGAATCGCTGCTTATTGAATATTGTGTTTGTGTAGATGGGAGAGGCTGGTGGAATGTTACTCATTTTTTTCTGTCTTCTGTAACCCAGGAAGTCCAATGATGTAATGTCCCCTAGTCTCATTATCTTAATGTAAACAAGAATCAGTGCAAGTTAATAGAACATCAAGATTGACTATATTGGTTTTTTCTTGATATAACTGGAAACAATGCTTTGCTTTTAAGTCTTATGGTCCTCTGCATTTACTTTCTTGTTTCTGATGTGCTAATTCCGGCTTCACTTTTGAATGATTTCTGTTCAGCTTGTCAAACAGCTTAAATGCTAGCTTGCAGTTTTCCTGTAGGTAACTGCTATAGAACCCATAACTAATCACGGAGGACCCAGCGTGAGCACTGAGCACCTACATCAGAGTCTGCGATGGCTCTTTGGAGTGGCAGCAGTGGCTACAGATGTTGGTCATCTACTTCTGGTGGACCTTTGTTTGGATGATTTCTCTTGCAGTCAGAATGAAATACAAGCATCGGGTAAGCCTGCAGTTTTTAAACTTGAATTTGAGAGTAGGAAAACTTGTGTATAAACAACATGCATCCCACTTGGAAGACACTAGTGTGCAGGCATTTCTGACTGCTGGTTACAGATGGCGGTTTGCCTTGGTATAGTCCCGACCTGATTAAAAATGGGAGTGGCTTAATACTCCTTCTAATGTTATAAATGCCCCCCTGCCACCAAGATCCGTACGTCACTATGATGCTTGCCAGTGAGGTGTAGGAATTTTACCACGTGAGTCAGTGCAGCTGCCTAAGAGGAAGTTGTGTCAGAGGCGCCCTATTTCTTGGGAATGTTCTTCTGCTTCTGTGGGTTGACTTGGGGCAAATTTTAGGCTTGCTTGTTAAAATGAATCTGACTTGTCAAAAATCGTGCATTTGGATGACTGAAATCTCTAATTTGCATATTTGGATTGCATACGCTGTTTTGGCTATTACAAGAGTGGCTTCAGGAGTTGGTGTCGCTTCAGACAGCTTCATCGTGAGGCCCAAACGTGTGATTTATAGAGCCCGGGAAGAATTTGTCTACGAAGGTTACGCTCTTACTTGGTTTTAAAATACGAGTGAGAATACCTGTCCGATCAGAGAGTTCTTCTGTTCTTTGGAAACATACAAAAGAAAGCGTTGCATAAATGGGTATTTTGCCCCAGACGGTAGAATTGGATGAGACGTGTTGTCACGTCAGTGTTCAAAATGCAGCCTAAATGGCCTGACACATTAACTCATGGCGTGGTTTTGTGTGTGTAGGTCTAGAAGTTGTCACTAGAATTCCTGCTGAAGTTCCACAAAGAAGAGAAGCTGTGACCAGAGAAGGGAGACATCTCTGCTTTCAACTACAAAATCCTTCAGGAACAGCAATATCAACCCTGTACTACATAAGCAGAAGCAATCAGCTTGTTGTGGGTTTTTCAGATGGCTGCCTGTCACTGTGGAATATGAAAACTTTGAAGAGGGAGTAAGTAGGCCTTTACAGCTGGCCATGCCCGGAGGTGCAGGGGTCTCAATTGTTTGCTTACGGAAGCATGTTCATGAAAGAGAACATTTTAGGGAGTGAAATTTTGGGTATAATCTTGGGATGTTTAGAAATCCTCTTCTGAAATAACTATTTAAAGTCATACATGGATTAAGTGGACCGCCTTCTCCCCAGTGGACTAGGATTGTTTTCCTTCTTGTGCCTGTGGCTCGAGGGATTGTGGAAAGCATGCTTCTTGGGGTTACGTCAAGCAGTTTAGGATGCGATGGAGCTCATTTTTCTAAGACGCTTTGTCCGATCAGTAGTGTTCAGTGAAGCCAGGAAACGTATGTGTTTTGATGAACCAGATTTTAGGAATGATTTTTCAGAACCAGCTACTGCAATTAGGGCATACATTGAGAAGCTTACGTATGTTAATAATGTGGGTTTGGGGATAATATTCTTTAAAGCGCCCAGGATGAAACTAGTGAGACACGAAAAATCAATAGCTGATCCGTGCCTGAAAAGATATTCTTTCCTACATGTCAGCCTTGTCCAAAATAGGGGACTGACCCATTCCAAGGCAACGTTGCGTGTGAATGAAAATTTGCTTGGAACACTTGGAGATGAGGATAAGGGGCATGTAAATCTATAAGCAATAGAAAAATTAAGAGACGATTTTATATCTGCCAAAGGGCAATCACACGTGAAATATGTGACCAAATTCAGATAGGGATTGGCTTAAGCAAACCTGCAGTGACTCACCAGAAACTGTTGGATGCATAAATAGACAGTGGAGGACTAACTGGGTGGCAAGAATAGATTGTGAAGGTACACGTAAGGTTCAGAAGTCTGGAGGAAAAATGCTTTACGTAGCATCCGAGTAAAGAAATGAGAAAGTACTTGTGTTTGGCCCTGTCTTAAATTTGTTCAGAAGGTAGGCTGCATTTTAAGTTCAATATTGAAGTCGGCTGGAACAGGAGGAACAATCTTTTGCCTGGCAGGTGAAGTAATCATTTATGTTCTTCCTCCCTAGGCAGAGGAGGATATAAACCCAGGTTATTGCATTTGATGGACAGTAATTTCCTCAGCTCTTGACTGCTGCATAAAAAGTAGTCGCTTCCCTGACTCACTTGTCTGAGATGGAAGTGTGACCTTCTGTACTTTGGGGATAAGCACGGAAGGATAAGCTTTTTTCTCAGAAGATGCTTCTACCCTTCTACAAACAGTTAGGGCTCATCGTAGGCTCACAGGTTTTTATTTTTCTCTCTTTTCCCCTTTTCCTTTTTTTTTTTTCATTTTTTCTTTCTTTTTTTTTTTTTTTTTTTTCCCAACCACGTAGGCACCACTCTCAGCTTGAAGGAGGAAGGATTCCTGTCTATGCTGTTACTTTTCAGGAGCCTGAGAATGATCCTCGCAATTGTTGCTACTTGTGGGCTGTTCAGTCTACACAAGAAAGGTGAATAAAAAGTTACTATAAGCCACTGAATGCATTTAAATTTTTTTGTATCTTTGTTCACATACCGTTGATACATGTATATTTGTTTTGTTTATGTAGCCGTGCAGGAGATTCTCTCAGGTGTGGAAGGTGTTAAGCTTACACTGCAATTTTTACAGGATTTAACAGATGTGAAGAGGGACCTACTAGTGCCTACCTTCTGAAAGAAGGCAAAGCAACAGTGGCTGTATCTTTGTGCTTGCATTCTTAAACGATTTCCTTTGTTTCTTGAGGACTGCTTCACGATTTGTTTGGTACTCGCACCATGGTATGAAAATACCATTCAAAGTAGTTGGGGCTGCAGATCTCGAGCGCTAAACGTGCCAATATGACAGCCGGCTGCCCCTAAAGGAGGGAGGTGACAGTATTGCGGATTACCTTGTGCCAACTTGCGCGGTCTTTGGAGCCTTTGTGAGCCAGGCCAGCTCACCTGGCAGAGACCGATCCCTGTTGAGCAGCAAAGTCAATGGTTTCCTGCTGGGCTAATGACCCGAATCAGTATGTGGAAGGGTGCAGCGTGTGTATGCAAGAGAGGGGCTGGAACTTTGGTGGGAAGGGAAGGGAAGGGGAGAAAGATCTCTCTCTTTCAGCATCAGCAAGCTATTTAATCAGCTCAGCCGTTCACAGTGTGGCAGTCTTTTTAAGTTTGACTTTAAAGCAACAATTTGTAGTCCGTACAACATATTAAAGCTTTCAAATTGTATGGTTAGCATTTGCCCCTGAAGCTGTTAGTGTCCAAATGTCCTCCTTTGTGTTGTAGCGGCTGCACGTGACCAGTTATCTGATGGTTTGGGAAGTGGTGTTTTTCTTTTCAGCAAGAAAACATCAGTCTAGATCTAATAAAATGATAACAAGGCCTCTAAAGCAGCTTTGTAATCAAATGTCCTAATTTCTACCTTTTTCAGTGAAGGTGACGTCGTGAGTTTACATCTGTTGCAGTTAGCATTTGGTGACAGAAAACGCTTGGCCCCAGGACAAGTCATGTATGAGGTAAGGCGTGCACGTATGTGAAAAGATGAAAATAGTGATTTTGTCTATGTGAGTATCAGTGAAGTTGTCAGGGGTGATTTTTACCATCAAAATTCAGAGGTGACTGAAACCCCAATCTTTTGCTGAGTCTTCTTGGGCATGTTTTATGCTGCTGCATCTCTTGTAGTGCTCTAAGCACTTTGGCAGGTCGACAGGAGAAAGATGCTTTAATCGTTCTCCAGTTTCACTTTTGAACTTCTGCTTTGCTTTATCCTCTTTTAAAAGTTATTTGTAGCTACAGTCTTAGCAGTGGCAAAGACCTTGTACTGTGTGCTGCTTTGGAAGAAAACCCAGTCGTCGATATCCATTCCTCGCGTGGCTACTTTGTTCTGTCTCAACGCTTTAATGTTAAAATGGGGGACCTTTTACTATTTGGCAATGCTTTGCCTTGGTCATCTTCTTTTCCTGGAAAAGGTGTGACGAGTGTCAGATTTCACCTCAGAGGGTTGAAATGTTTCAGCAGCTTTGAAAAATGGGTCTGCTAAAATTTCCGGTTTTAAAAAAAAGCACACAAAGTGATTAAATAATGTGGTTTGCGTTTGTGACCTGAGAAAGCTGTGGTGTCGCTAGTGTGAGACTTTTAACCCTCTACAGACAGTGCAACCAGTAATACATTCACAGGCTTCTAAGAGGTGTCAGGCACCAGTCTCTGCCTTTGAGATATTTTACTCCCCTGCTGTTCCTGCGTTCCTGTGATGAGCGTTGTGCAAGGTTGAAACAGGAACCAATCTCACAAGGTAGTTGAAGAGAGAACAAAACAGCTGGACCTCTGGGGGGAAAAGTCAGGTTCTTCAGCTAGCTTCCAGATGAGCCACTTACACATGTAGCTTCATACCAAGACTTGCTAACACCTCCTGCCAAAAAAACCCCCCAACAACTCCCACCCCCCGGAAACAAACCCAGAAGAAGCATTAGTACAGGATCTGTGTTCTACAGAGGACACTTGGAGTGTCGGAATACTTCCCTGTAGCCACAGATTGGTCAGTACTACATGACTGTCTGCCTGCGTGACTGGCTGAGTCAAGTTTCTTGTCCGTCTTCCGTGGCAGAAAATTGAAGAGTTGTTCCCAATTGCCAGGCCAAATTGGAGGAAAGGAGGAGGAATCTACTGTTGACCCTTGTTCGTTGAAGAGAGTTCACAGAAGCTTGAAAGAAAGCTTGAAATCTAGTGCATCCGGCCATGGTCATGGAGCGCACCTTGACATTTGTCCTGCATGATGCTTGCAGGTGGATAGAGTATGCAGCCCCCACGTCCACATCAGAGTCTGACGAGTGCATCTCATTTGAAAACTGTCTTCAGATTTTACGGGTCAATAAAGTCATTATTTAACATCTTCCACGCAGTGGAGTTCCTTAACTTAGATTTGCTTGCCCCAGTGGAGAATTTAAAATACGCTGTTTTGCTTCAGAAGTTGTCTTCGGCAGGAATTGTTTGATATCTTTTTTCCCTTCCCCTCAGCCCTAACTTTGGGGGGGGACTGGCTCTTCACAGATGAATAAAAGTTGAAATTTCTAGCGGTTAAAATTCATCTCTAAGAGGTTGATGGAGTTGTAGTACTTTATCTGACGAAAGGGTCTTTTGGCACGGTGGACCTGTTCAGGACATCTTTTATTATAAACTGTGTTTGGTGATTATTCCTTCTGTAATAAAAATGGGATTCTTTGCTTAGGCTTCGCGCTAGTTTTTCAAAGAGATGGTTTAGATTTTCCTGTCTACTCTGCACATGTCTGTTATTTCCAAAGTTACTTGATAAAGTAGAATGAACTGTGCATACTGCAGAGCAAATTTTAGCGAGGGAAATGCTAAATTCTGAAAATGTGCAAAGCCCGTTACTATTTGACGCTTCATTCTCTTGCATGTCAGATGTAGTTTCTATTTGCCATCAGAAATAAGCTCATGGGAAATATACGGTACAATATGCATATTATATTATACATATATACATTCTTTCACATTTAGCTATAATGTATGTTTTTATCTCAAAATGACCTTTTCTCTCTCCTTTTATTTTTTCCCCAGGGTCTGGAATACTGTGTCGAAAGATACAGCTTAGGTCTCACAGGTGGAGTCTTTCCCTTGAGCGGGCAGGCCAGCGATATTAAATTACTTAGCTGTCAGACTGTAGAAAAACTTCCCAAACGTGTCGACGGAGAGGATAGCGTTAATGCAGGTTTGTTCTAATGTCCCTGTTTGGTTATTCTAAAATAAGTAGTTTTGGAATCTAAGCAATGAATGCTGTTCTGTACCCCAGTCTGTGAGTCTTGAATACCTTTACAGACTAGCTTGTTGGGCTTATTTAAAAAAAATAAATGGGTGCTTAAGTTATATGGGACTTCTTTAAAGGAAAAAATAAGTTGTGTTTTATGCTTGCTGACATGCTATAGCGATGTATGGTGGGGTCACCTGCATGAAGCTTGTCAGTCGTTCTATTCCTCCAGCTGTCGTCTTTGAACAGTAAGATGATGCTCCCCATTGCTTAGGAGTGTTACCTGAATTTTTCTTTCCCTGTTCCAACCTATGTCTGCATCTGCATCCAGCTGGTGGCCGGTCACAAGTGGTGTTCCCCAGGGCTCGGTATTGGGGCCAGTTCTGTTTAATATCTCTGTCAATGATCCGGACGAGGGGATTGAGTGCACCCTCAGTAAGTTTGCAGATGACACCAAGTTGGGTGGGAGTGTTGATCTGCTTGAGGGTCTACAGAGGCTCTGTGGAGGGATCTGGACAGGCTGGCTCAATGGGCCAAGGCCAACTGTATGAAGTTCATCAAGGCTAAATGCCAGGTCCTGCTCTTGGGTCACAAGAACCCCATGCAACACTACAGGCTTGGGAAAGAGTGGCTGGAAAGCTGCCTGGCTTTGGGCCCCTCGCTACAAGAAAGACATTGAGGTGCTGGAGCGCATCCAAAGAAGGGCAACAGAGCTGGTGAAGGGTCTGGAGAACAAGTCTTACGGGGGTGGCTGAGGGAACTGGGGTTGTTTAGCCTGGAGAAAAGGAGGCTGAGGGGAGACCTTACCACTCCCCCCAAGTACCTGAAAGGAGGCTGTAGCGGGGTGTAGTGTTGGTCTCTTCTCCCAGGTAGCAAGTGATAGGACGACAGGAAATGGCCTCAAGTTGCGCCTGGGGAGGTTCAGGTTGGGTATTAGGAAAAATTTCTTCACTGACTGTGTTACAAAGCATTGGAACAGGCTGCCCGGGGTTGAGTCGCCATCCCTGGAGGTATTTAAAAGACAGGGAGATGTGGCGCTTAGGGACGTGGTTTGGTGGTGGACTTGGCAGTTGGCTTTAGGGTTGGGCTCAATGAACATAAAGGTCTTTTCCAACCTAAGCAACTCTACGATTCTGTGATCTGCCTGTCCATTTCTTCCTCTCTAAATCTAATAGGTTCCTACACCTGCAAGTTCTTAAAGCAATAGCTTTCCTTGTCCATATACACAGTTAAAACTCTTACAAAGTCTTTCATTATCTTGCAGTAATTAAATGTCCCTCTCTGGGTTTACAAATTCACTTATGTTCTGACCCTATTTTTGAGCCTGCTGCAGTGATAACTTCCATGGCCCTTTGTTTTGACTGCATTATTCACCTTCCCTCTCTTCTGACTGGCCTTTACTGATGTATGATGTTTGCAAAGAAGACACTTGCATGATCTTTCTAGGCTACTTCTGTTTATCATCTTTGACTTAGTCCTGAAGCGGCAACTTGCATCTCTTTTGTGATGCCATCCTCTATCAACAGTGTGTCAAAATCGAACAAAAACACCTTTGGATTTTCTCCACTTGTGTCACGTTTCTGAGGAGAGTGCCTCCTAAAAGCTTGTTAAAAACAAACACACACCACCACTCCACCACACCCGAAAAAAAAACCCCAAACCAAAATAAGAACAACAAACCCCCTTTCTGTCTCCTTTTTATGAAGCATGAGGCATGGAGAAATACCTGTAATTTCTCGGATGGTTTCTAATTAGCTTTCATTCAGAATCTGTTTGAGTTAAGTTCTAGGCACACATGAGCTGCTGTTGGATGTGGGTTGAGGCTAGCAGAGAAGCTGTCTTCTGAATTATGAAAATAATTGGTATCTTCAAAGGCACTTGCAGCAGCTACAAAACGGAAGCGGCACAGATGTTCACAATGAAACATAGTAAAGTGTGTGAGGATCCCTAAACGTAATGATGAATTCAGCAGAGAACAGAGAAACCTTTTGCCAAACAAACTGTCGCCTTCTTCCTTACTCTACTAGGGTAAATGATATACCACATCCTTTGCTTACATCTGGAGAATGCGTTCTCCCCAGAGAAGACAAACCATTCCACTTATTGAGAGAACTGGAGTATAACATTGTGAATGTTTTATGTTAAAATCTTTGTTCCAATTTCCCGTTTGTTGGGTTTGGGTTTTTTGTATTTATTTTGTGTGATAATTGTGTTCGTTCATTCTGAATGTGCTGGAAAGGAGCTATTCTTAAAACCTGTAATTGAGTCCGATCTGGAAATTAGTAGTGCCTGCTGAGTGATACCAGAAGAAGGGGCAGTATGACTGAAACCTGTCACAGAGATGTTTGCTATTCCGTAAATTTTTTTTGTTGTTCTCAGTGAGTGTTGTGCTTTGTGAGTGATATAACAGAATTAAGCCAAAATAGGAAGTGGTGTTTTAAACATATCAGCTATAGCGTTATTTTCTACAAACAAGAAACAATGTCTTGTCTTTTACAGTAATATCGCCTGACACCAGTGTATCAATCTTCAGCTGGCAAGTGAATACATGTGGTCAGGGAAAACCATCTGCTTACTTGGGTGTATTTGACATTAATCGCTGGTATTGTGCTCAAATGCCAGATTCACTAAGGTATATTTTTATTAAGTTGTTTTCAATATCCCTACAAATCAATCATTTGGAAGTCGGTGTTTAGCTTATGCACTTGCTTGCTTTCAGGCCAGAAGAACTCCTTCATGATTGCCCCTATTTTGCGTTGTGGTCACTGGATACTGTAATAAGCATGACTTCTCCAAACCCCATTTTGGATATTCTGGTACACGAGCGGAGTCTAAGTCAGGGAGTTCCTCTTTCTCGTCCACCACCTGAGCAGTTTTTTCATCCAAGCTCCTACAATTTTGGTAGGTATTTCACTGCTTTTGATAGTGATAAGCTTAAAGTGAGGTCAAATGCCATTTATTGGTTCTCCTGTTCATTGTTTGTCACTCAAACCCCATCCGAAACCAAAAAGCCCCAAACGCCCACAAGCCCAACCCTTGATTACGTTGTACTAACAAGGTGTTTAACACTGTGACACATATCTGACAGTCTGCTGAGTTTTGGGTTGTGGTGCTTTTGTAATGTAGCCTGTGAAGGGGTGATGGTCATCAAATGAAATGACGTTGAACTGAAGCTCAGAGCAGAGCACCTTGATAGCACTAGAGATAAAATTGCTACACGCAGTAATTCTTTTCAAAAAAATAAGTTTGGAAGTGATCTGATGAAGAAAATGGGTACTCAGTTACAGCTTTCCAGATACTGCTATTTACAAAACGTAAAGTGGTCATAAGCTAAGTGCGAGAGTATGGAAGGCTGTCAAACGTTCATTGTCTCTGCAGATGGTACGTGCTTGCTGAGCTCCGGAGTTGTTCGTATGACTTGCACCGGCTTCCAGAAGGAGGTGATCTTTTACTGTATCTTTATTGAGAATGGCAAGAGATGAACCTTTCCTATGTTTTCTATTGCACTGCTTTCAGGGTCGGAGACCATTTTATGCCCATCCTGCCCATCCACATGCATGATTGCAATGGTGTCCTGCCAGTTTTATGCAAATGGTAACATTTTAGGTCCACTCTTGGGACTGTAGAACTACCACTGTCTCCTGTTGAAGCACGCTGAGGGATTGAATGTCTAGAGCGGAATACAACGTTGCTGTAGGAGCAGGAACAAAACTGTTGTGGAAGTTGGGGAAAGCTGTTACTTCTGCATTACCCATCAGTGGAACTGCCTCCATAGTCTTGAGTTAGGGTTTTGATGCCTGATTAACTTGAAAAAGGAGGGCAGAATGGAGAAAATGAAATATTACTTAACTGTTTGAGAAGAAACGATTATTTTTTTTTTCTCCCGCACTTGGCCAAATTAAAACTTCCAAGCCACTGCACAGCTTGTGACAAATAATTCTGAATTAAATTTCAGCTCGCTAAGTGTTTCCAACATAAATCAACTTCTGCACAAACAAGCACAGAAAGGGTCTTCCAAAGCGTGATTTAAAGTTGTGTGCTAGCTTTAGCTTATATAGAATACATTTTGTGTCAGTGTTCAGGGTAAAAAAAGGTCTGTGTATTGACAGAGAAGCTAGAGAATACTTAATTAAGCATTGCAAGGGCTGACCTTTTGTTTTACAGGATATTTTTTATAAACCGTAGCGGTTAGTTTGGCTGCCGTCTTTAAGACTCTACGTAGTAGTGCTTACTGATGCAAGCTTTCTAACAATTTAAGTGAACATTTTTTTTTATTTCTCTTAGCGATTATTCAGAACCTTAGTGACTGAATAATACTGCTGTCTTAATCCGTAGTTTTTGATTAATGTTTCAGGCCTTGAAATTTTTAAAGAAATGTGGTCCTTCTATAAGTGAAACCATTCACGATAGCTACAACAGGTGTCTTGTAGCTGGCTTGCTGTCTCCAAGACGCGTTGATGTCCAGCCATCCAGTTTGAGTCAGGTGAGTGCGTATCAGGGAATCAAGGGGGAAATACATCCATCTCGTCTGAGAGGGCTGTAGAGGCTACAAGACATGATAATCTGATTTTCCTATTATTCGCAAGTTGCACTGAAATGCAGGTGTTGACTTGAGTTAGCAGAAGTTATAGTATTCTTCAATCCAAACTACCGAGTTTGAGTGGGGGCAGCACTAAGAGATCTGCGTTGAGAGACCCATCTCTTAATTCCGTGCCACAGATACGCACAAGGAAGCGTGCAGGCAGTGCTGGTCATGCGCAACATAAAGCATCTTTCCCTCACAACAACCTTCGCCCCATCGGTTTCTCAAAGCCTTATGTTCAGTGCAGTAGCTGACTATGGGGGTGCCTCACTCGGATGCGAGCTGTTGCAAACATCAGCTTGCTGCACTAGACGTGATCGCTTGCTTCCAAGGAATTGGGCTGTGGTAAACAATTACTCTTGTCAGCTCTGCCTGACAACTTCATCACCGCTCCCCCTCATCTTCCCTTCATCAGTAGGCTTTCCTGCAGCCTCTCAAAGCAGATCTTCACCTCTGTAGCCTCGTAGCCCAATTTACTCTGCTTAGCCTGCCCCCTTGTTGCTGCAACACCTGAATCGCCTTTATCTCCTGACACCCACTATCTTCTCTCTGCTTTGTCCCACCATAGTGACTCCCCCCGCCTCGTCACAGGTTTTCCACTTGCAGTGCACCAACCTTTCTCTCTCATCTGAAGAGTTTCATGAGAGACGGAGCCTTTGTGATGAACAGCCCCTCTTCACGCAGGCAGGATCTAAGCTAAACGATTAGCTAGCTAGTCGTCACACAGTGGAGCCATTAGTAGGAAGGGGAGAGCGGTCTTCTCGCTGCCCTCATCTTCCTGTCTACTGGACTGTTCACCAGATTTGTGGAAATGCGTTAAGGCAAATAACACTTCTGCACAGTGTGGTAGCTAAAAGAAGTTTCTTGGCAAGCTGCCCTAGCCCATAGACTGCTTATTTTGCAAGCCTGGCGTAGACTCTTGCATTCAAATGGGATGTTCTGATGTCAGCTCCGGTTTGGAAATAGCTTGGGCAACCAAGACGTGTTTTAATAACCTTTGCTGAATTGTGGCCATATCATTCAGAGACTTGTTATGCATTTGAGCAGGGATTTCTTTTGGAAGTTAGTGAGACAAATTTCAGAATTAGGGTCAAGAAGCTGGGTTTGGAGTTTTGTTTGCCACCGTAAGTAGTATCTGGTGTGTTTCCTTGTCTGAAACCTGTTTTCAGAAAAAGATGGACATATCATATGTGTATTCTAATGTGTAGAAATTGCTTTGAATGTAATGATTTTGCCTAGAAGGGAAAGCTACTTTTGAATGTGTTTAAAAAAAACACATAAAAAAAAACAAACAAAGAAAAAAACAAAAAGAAAGAAGTAAAATTTTGTGAAGGGTCATTTCACCTGAAAGAAGTTATCACACCACCAGCTGAAATAAGCTGCTACTTAATAATCGCACGTCTGTGCATAGCTGTGCATTATCCTTCTCAAGGATTACCACTGCATTATAATACAGTATTTGAGCAGCCTACAATTTAAACCTATTAGAATTTAAATGTGTCACGTCTTTTTCTGTCATTTTAGAAAATGGTAAAGTTTTGGGTGTCTGAACTGCTTCATGTCTTCAGAGTCTAGGAAGCTGCTTGCCCTTAGCTTCCCCGTTTCCGTGCAAGCGTTGCACCGTTGTCTTTGCTCTGTCCCCTTCACGCATTCCTGATGGCAAACTTCTACGTGCAAAATGCGTGACGGGTATTAGCAGAGGATGTTACCGGAAATAGTTGGAACTCGGTAAACTGAGACTATACTGCAGAGGCATGCAAATAAAGGTTAGAATCAGCCTTCAGTAAGTTGAAATGTTAGAGGGAAAGTTTAACGTGTTTCTCAGACCAACAAGCAGTGCAGCCTGTGGCTAGAGTTAAGAAAAGGAATGTGGAATTAGCTGCGTGTGTACGAGTGGACTGTGTGATGTCTGAATGAGTGTACAGTTAGAAACAAACGCTTGCTGTTACTGGTTCAGATATTGAAAGCATGTAAGATTCTCAGTTTATTTTGTCGGTTACGTTTAGGAGGAGCAGTTAGAAGCGGTATTGTCAGCTGCCGTCCAGACAGGTTCTTTAGAACTTCTGACTGGATGCATTAAACATTGGGCATCTGAAGGTAATACTTCTTACGTTGTTCTTACGTTATATATTTTTCTAGTTTGCAATTGTCGATTCATTTCTTTTTTGTTTTCTTTTTTTAAAGCGCAGCCAAGTTCTGCTGCTAATTTACAGTTTGTTCTTGAGTGGACATGGAAGAAAGTGATCTATGCAAAAGATGAGTTTGACCAAATATGTGAGTACTAGTGTAGTCATTCTGCCAACACAAAATGGTTCTTTCTAATTGAGCTTATTCAGGAACGTGGCGGTATATGGTACTGCACGGGGTTCTTTAAGCGTACTTTGAAACTCTGAAATTGCTCTGAAGGCTAATGATGTAATATTTATTCTTGAAAAGGTGTTCCGCTGTTTGATGGCTCTCGCAACTTTGTTGACCCGCAGACGTTACAGTCTCTTCAGCACTGCCAGTTGCTTTGGAGCAACCTGAGCACGGTCTTAACCTGTTTTCTAACAGAAGCACAAGAGCTTACTGAAAAAGGTTTGTAATCGTATATATGAAATCTTTGGTATGTTTTACTAAGATTTGGAATTATGCTTGAGTTGTAAGTGTGGAAAGATGAGCTTCTGTTGGTTTTGATGATTGGAAGACAGCCAAATTTAGCTGGGAGAAGGGGCTGAAATCTGAGAAGTTGGGACTACCACTTAATACGCGTTGATTTCAGGGAAACAGTTGGTTGTGGAGTTCATGCAAGTGGGTAGGGGAGGCTACATTCAGCGAGAAGCTGTGTAAGCAGCTGGGTGGAGATTCCAGCAACCGGATGTGGTAGCGCTGCAAATGATTCCTTTTAATTCTTAGCTAGCAATTTATAATTGCATGCGAATGTTGTATTGCAAATTGCTAGAAAATACAAAGGAAGCACAAATGAGTAACTTGTGAAGTAAGTTACTTGAGTTTCTGTAGCTTTTTATGTTATCACTTGTCCTTGGCATATTGAGGGGAAAAGAAGACTATCCCTTTGCTACGGTAAAAATCCCCCGCTACGTGAAAAACAAATGTCTTATTCGTGAGTGTATGTAATAGTTCCGGCTTTAGGTTTTTTTTCTTTGAAGCTTTAGTGAATCTGGTTCTTTGTAGGGGTTGCTTTTTTGGTTTGGTGGTGAATGTGGTTTTTTTCTTCAAATAAGAAGGTGCCACAGAGTGAGAAATGCAAAGACCGCGATGTCTACTGCCTTACTTTTATACTTTCTATTTGGGATGATGAAAGGGGGTTTGTAAAAATGAAAGGAATTGGATAACAAGAATCATCTCGTGCCTTTTTTTCAGGTTTTACAGACTTGACAAACAAGCAGGTGGTAACTGGCCTCCTTTCTTTGTATGCACGAGTGGTCATCTGGTTCTGTCGATCCAGTCTCCTTCCAGAGGGTTTAGGTAAGCATGAACTGTAACACATTTGTAACAGGGAGACTATCCAGTAAGTGATTCCGATGAACACGTGCTTAGCCATGTTTTTGTAAATGTTTTGTCAGTGCTGAAGGTTCTTTTGGTGAAACGGAGATTTTACTGTTTTTTTCAAATACCTAGTGTAGAATAATGCAAGCAGTTTCTTTCCTGGATGTTCCTTAGAAAGAGCAATAAGCCTCTGACTTGAAGGAGTTGCTTGTGTCCACAGCTTGCAAGACTTGGGATTTGAAACAAATTACTATTACACAACAAATCCTGGAATGCTTGTTTTTACAGCAAAGGCATTACCTGCGTGTTTGGAACTTTTTATTCATTGCCTGAGGAAAAAATACACCTCGGCAATACTTCTTTATTTGGGTGGATTATAAAGTCTATTGTCAGCCTTCATTGTCTCACAAATGCTCACATGACATGTTTAAGAAACCATTCCCTTTGAGAATTGTCCTTTCTGTAGTGAGCTTCTGCTTACAGTACGTGTTCTGAATGCTACCTCAATTGTAAACTTGAAATGGCACTTGAGAGAAGAAGGAGTTGAGTCTTGTGTCTCACCGCTCCGTTAGCAAAGGCAGAAAGAGGATTGGCTTCTTTCAAAGTGGGAGGCTTGCCTGTGCTTCTTGATGCTTAGCTCGTATGATCTTCTGTCTTTTTAGTCAAACGTTTTAGTTTCAACATGTGATATTGCTTCTTTAACTTGCTTTTACTTTATTGCCTGTAGATGATGATGCGCGTTTGGGTAGACCTTTCTACAATTACCCTCTGATTCAGAGCTACTACACTGGTCATCGACAGAAACTTGAGCGTTTATCAAGGTGAGCCTTACAGGAGAACTCGAGAACACTTCCACTGCGAAATCAGAAGTGGCAGTGAGTGAGTGGCTTTGCTATCAACAGTTGGTATTTGCTCTGCTTAATGCAGTTGCCGGCAATCCTCTCCGCTTCAGTGATGCATGCGTTCTCTTGAACACGGAGGTTACTTTCCTGTGTTACAACATTTGTGTATACCTCTGCTTAGTACCATTTGTTGGCATCATCGTTTCTTGGTAGCGTACTTAATCCAGCGGCCAATCTGTATCATTTGGTACTACTGAAAAAGGTCATGTGTTCAGGAGAGGGTCAGCGATCTCCCGTTCAGCAAAGCACGGTGTTCACAGAACAGGTGTTTTGGACAGAGAAGAAAGCCAGTTTTAAACCCAAACCAAACCTCATCTCGTTTATTGACTAGCGAGCAAGGGTAATAACTGTATTGGCCTAAATCACAAGTACATTTGTGTGATTTAACGAGATAGTCAGAGTTCGATGTAGTTGGCACACCTAGCACTCTACTGGCTGTTGGATAAAAGTCACTTGCTGAACGTGAACTCTCTTTGCTGCGCTAGCTCACTAGCATATAGGTGATATGCCTTGGATTAGACGATAATAGATTTTTCTTTGGAAATTGTGCTGAAAACTAAATAAAGAGCTAAAGAAGCTTAGGCTATGGCACCGCAAACAAGAACAGGATGCTGCAAGATGAGTTAAGGTGCAAGCTGCGGTGTAGTAGCTATTGACTTTAAAGTTCATCTTACTTAGCTTACTTCTCAAGTAACTTCCATACCGGCTCAGATGTCCCTTAGAAGCATACAACCTCCAGTGTGCTCTTTCTGCTTCTTATTATGGGGAAATTAAAGGGTAGTGTCGCAGTCAGCCAAAGATTGTGATGGACTTGTGAAGAAAGCAATTTTTAAAGCTTCACCCATCCATGGTTGTAATGGTCTGTGCACAGAAACATAAATGCTGCTTAAGATGACACTAAGCTTCACCTGTATGCTCAGCTTTCTGAAAACAACTTTTTTTCAGTAGCAAAAGTGAGCTGCTGAGAACAAAATCTGAACTTTCCGCGGTGTTGTCTTCTCACAGCTGTGTATTGGGACACTCCAACGGGAGGCATTAGACTTGCGCTAAAGAATAGTCCTGGTCTTTTGATACTGTTCCGTTTCCTCTGTTAGACAGTAGGAGAGTGGTTATTTCTGGCACATAAAAAACTTTGTTCACACTTCCTTTGTACTACAAGTAAGACAGCAAAAGAGAGAACCTGAAAACGAAAAGGTCCCTTAGTAGGGGAGCTTTCCAGGATGTCTGTTTGGAACTCCTCGAATCATTCACTATGATCTAACAAACATCTTTCACCTGACTCGGACGTTTCTTTCATGTGCGTTTCAAGTCATAATCATGCCTTTGTGTGTTTGTCACTTTCTTTGCCTCGTGGGAGCTTTTTTCTGTTTGGTTTGACTGGAGGAGATCTGTTACACTGAGAGGCTGGAATTAGTGTTTGACTCTCCAAATCCTTGCTACCTTTTGTTCCAGAGGAAAATGGGATTCTGACTGCTTGATGATTGATGGAATGGTTTCCCAGTTAGGAGACCAAGTTGAGAAGTTGTGGCGGAGAGATGAAGGAGGAACTGGGAAATACCCACCTGCTAGTTTACACGTGAGTGTTACGTTCCCTGAAAACAGCAACGAACCCCCCAAAGCCCCACCCAAAAGCCCATGATTCATGAAAGACAGGAGTTTTTAAAAAACTTTTGATTTTTCATTTTCAGGCACTGCTGGATCTCTATTTGCTAGAAGGCATTGAAGAAAGCTACAAACATGCAATTGTATCCCTTCTCGTTATTTTTACTACACCTTCAGCATACGCACATAAATGTTCTTAAATGTTTGTCACCTGCGCCTTTAATAATGTTTTTGAATTTATGCTTCCAACACAGTGCAAGTGAAAACATTTAGTTTAGAATGAAGGCGTGGACAGGAGCATTGTTTTATTTCTTTGTACCGTGGATTCTTTATGATTTTTTTTTTTAATGTTTTGTTGCAAAGTCTTTTCTGACATGCGAAAACAGGTTTACTGAGAAATGTTAAAGATAAAAATCTCCCTTGGTTTTTCTCAAAACTTAGCACAGTGTTTAATTTTTTAAAGCACCCGTACCTGTAGCAAATGGCTGCTTACTAGGATGATGCAGTAATACGTGCTGCTTGAGAGCAGAAGGATTTCTAACCGGTACCTGATTTTTGCCCAATTCATCCGTCTTCCAGCCCAGATAGCAGTGCTTGCTTTTGTTCTGTTAGAAGTGCAGGCACACCGAATAAGAAAGGGAGAGAAGAGAAAAGTCATCGGGCAGAAACTTAATTTTTAAGCTGCTGAAATATACAGAATTACTTTTTGTTGTTTGCTGCCTAACCCGAGAGGGGAGCCTAGAGAGCAAGGGGTTTAAAAACGGTTGTACCCCAGAGCTGTCTTATTAGAATATGTCCCTAAAAACGGATGTCAGAAAGAGAAAATGACACTACCGATGAGTGATCCGCATACTGTTTTAAATCCAGTGTCAATCATTCAGTGCTACGTTGTCTTGTAAGGACACCTTAATTTACATTGTTCTATATACTCTGGAAATGAGGAAAAAACCAACGGTAGAATTTGTTTGCTTTAATAATTAAGTATTGGATGTTCAGGTGTTTTGAGTGTCCAACTGGTAGCTCCAGTGACTAAAGAGGGAGCCCGAGTTTGTAACAACGGAAGTATTTAAGTATCTAAAGTTAACCTTTCTGAATGCCTTACAGAAATCAAAGAGTATTTCTTTGTGGCTATTTATTCAGAATGCAGTTTTGTGGTTAGGACCTGACCGTCCTCAAGTTAGAATAGCTCAAAATGGCAAGACTAATACGGCAGTATTTTCTGCTTCCTACCACTTGTATATCCTGACTTCACTGTGTTTTTCGAAACGTGATGTGATAAGTGTTTGGTCTTCCAAATTGATTAGCCTTAACTAGATACTTGATGTCAGACAATTTACTTGCTGCTAGATATCACGCGTTCCTTTCCGAATAAAACAGAGACTTCAATCGACTCCTTCCCAACTGCCTTTGCTATCCCTTGGGGACTTGTTAAGCTTGTTGAAGGTTTTTGGCTTCTAGATCACAATGATTACGAAGTAAGTACGTTACAGTTCAGTTAGACATCCCTTACAGTCCAAAGCTGTAATCTGTAAAATGATTTTAAAAAATCGGTGCTTAGCTAATAACAGGTGCTACAACATTAGAAGCCCTTTTGTCATACTGCTTCGACATCTTTAGCAATAAGTTATAATCTGAAATTCTCTTTTAGCCACTTTGACAGGAAATGGATTAAAACAAAGAAGAAATCAACTTTAATCATGCTTGATACTTGAGTTTTCAAAGCCATCCATTTAGGTTGCTTCCAGCAGACCGATGGAGCGCTTTCTCAAAGACAGTGTTTTAGGTACTTTAAATATTAAAACTATGATCATAGCAGCAAGGTTTGAGGCAGAAGACTGCAGAAGTGACTGTTCAACCTAATTCATGTTCTTTCTGATGCTGAAGGTTGTTCTTTGCCTGTCACAAAGTTAATATATCTGTTTGTCTGGGAGAATAGCTTATTATTTAGTAATGTATTTATAGAAAGTGGTGTTTGTACACAGAGATTTGGTTACTCTGGAAAAGTGTGAATTACTCCTTTTAAAACACTCGCTTTGTTCTGTATGGCTAACTGGATTATTTTTTTTGCAAATACTTGAGAATTTTTATCTACAGTAGTTAGTCATCTAAGTTTATTTGACACACGTCCACCCTTACTTAAGATACTTTTGAATGTTCTTGTGGCGTGCGTGCACGTGCATATGATAATACACCTGACCTCTAACCTCTACAGAATTCACTGGCCCTGCTCTTTCATCCAGCCACAATCAAAACTGTGTCATGGCAGCACAGGAGAATTATTCAATCCCTGATGTGCCAAGGAGAGCGTAGGCGAGCCCTCAGATACATACAGATGATGAAGCCAGCAATGTCAAGCAGCAGTGAAGTGCGGCTTTTCCTCACGGTGTTGTTGTCCAATAGGTAAAGAAACCTATCCCACCGTTTTGGCATTCCAATATTGTGAAAGGTGGAGAACAACTAATGCGAATCACCATGCCCTAAATTCCCTTTAAACTCTGAATACAGTCGTTTGGGGGCATCTTTTTGGTGATACTATTAATATTCCTTTACATCTCAAAAAATTGAATTACAGGTGCGTGGTGGAGGCTTGGGGTCTGTTGCAGCAACATGCCACCAGGTTAAACATCAAAGAGCTGTTAAAACACGTGTATGAAATCTGTCAGGAGATGGGACTAATGGAAGACTTACTGAAGCTACCTTTCACAGGCACTGAACAAGTAAGTGTGGACACGAAAAAAATCTTAATGGTCTCTTTGAAAAGAGAAGAGGCAGAATCATAACAGATTTTTGAAATGTGTTATTTCTCATAGGAGTGTTTGGAGAAGATTTTACAGAGCGATGCTGCTGTCCGGAATCTTAGATTTCCTTTAGACCACCATGTGCAGCGTGCCAACTATATCCCAGCGCTGCAGTCGAATCGTTCAATGAACGTTAATCTTACGGTAAGCGTGAAAGTTCTGTCAAGTGTGCAGGTTTCTGTTAGGTGTTACTAACCATTTTTGGTAGTAAATAAAATAAAAATCAACGCTTTGGTTTTTATACCATTCTTTGAAATACTAGGAATAAGTTTCTACACTTTCCGTTCCAGCTGAACCTAAAAGTTGAACAAAATATTTCACTACTCCAAAGCTACTGCGTGAAGTTATAAACTAAGTGTTGCAGACCATTGTTGACTCCACTTAAAATAGTTTGTTTGCATCTAAGGAATAATGGTTTAGATTGCCGAACACTGTTTGTGTCACTCCTTTCTGTGGCATGAAGAGTATGTTGTATGTCACCTCTTGAATCTTGCACACAACTTTATTTTTCTAGCTGAGAGCAGTCTGGATGCCAATGCACAGGTAAAATCTGTGTGCTGGTTTGGTTTTCTTTTTATTTCCTCCAGTTATAGCATGAGCTCTGCGACTCCACAACTTCTGTTTTACCCCTTTGATGACAGAAATTCTTATCTAACTTCTGTTTCTCAAAACAGACACATTAAATTTTGCATTTTGCGAACTTCTGTTATGAATCTGTGATACATTTTCTGTGTTCCAGAACCATAGTTTTCCAGTGGATCGCACTTATAAGGTGGTCTTGGAAGGTTTAGGTCCTGCATTTGAAAACTTTCATTTGGCCAGAAGGTGTGTGTAGGTAGCCTTTTCTTACTTGTTTTAATATTCACATCATTGCGTCCACTGTAATTTGCAGTTGCCCTGAATATTCAGTCATCTCGGACATTGGTGTTTCAGGAAAAACAAGGGAAAGCCTGCTATTTCGTAAGCCATTTGAAAATTGCAGGTGAGAACAAGCGTATCGGAGTGAGGTTCTGCCGAGTGCCAGAATTGTTTCAACTTGAAGTTGTAGGTTCTGTTCTTATCCTAGTCTGCCTTGCCCTTTGCTGAAATTACCAGGTGGAATTGGTGTGTGCCAAGGAGTAGAACTTGCTGCTCCTCTGTGCAGTGGCGGTATTATACAGTATCTGTGGAGGAAATGTATTCACTAATTAGAAATAGCAGAGATAGTTGTGTGCAGTGAACTTCTTGTAATCAGTTACCTTCTTGCTTTATGCTTTTTGTTCATCAGAATGATCGTGAGCCTGGCTTGAGAGAGAGAGCAGTTGCCAGGAATTCTACATTGCACCAATATGGCAAGATCCTTCCTAGAGTTCAAAGGAAGCTGGCCGTAGAGAGAGCCAAGCCTTACCACTTGCCTTCATTGGTCTCAAGAGAAGGTAATTTTTAGGGGAGGGAAATACAATGGACAACTGACCACGACTTTGATCACACAAGGCTGATATTTTTTCCCCTCTTGCTTTACAGTCGCAAGACCAAAGCCGTTATCAACAGTAACAAAACAAGCAAATGCAGGAAATGTGCGTACAAGAGCAATGTTCATCAGTAATGTATTGTCCAAAATTGGAGAAGTAGCGTTAGAAAATGAGCAGAAAACCAGTTGCTCACGCCGTGATAGGTAAGCAGCCTTTTAACAAAGTTTAGTCTTGAGCTGCGTGTTTGGAGAGAGAGAGAGAGGAAAATCCACTTGAATTATGTTAGTGTTTTGGAGGGAAGGGGCACCTGAATAAAGCTTTCTTTGGCTTTTTTTGCACCTACAAGATATAACATTTAAGAATCAATTCATCTTAAGTAATACTTGGAGTGAGAGTTCTTCTGCTATGACAATCTCATTTATGCAAATACATCTATTTACATTACAGTAAATGTGTTTACAGAATTTAAGGTAGCTGAAACGAAACCCATGATTGCCAACAAGCTATTGGTGTACAGGTTTTGGTAGACTTGATTGTGTGATCAAATAGCAATCTTTTACCACTTTGTGCCCAGCTTCTGCTTTGTTTCTGCCTTTTCCTTTTTTTTTTCACTCAAAACCAGGCAGAATTATAAAGAGCAAAAAAGAAGCTAGCAGTTGTCAGATGATTTTCCTAGAGGTAGTATATTCAAGGTGAAACTTGAATTCTGGTACGTTTGGACTTGAGGGGAGTGCAAGTCAGTTACATTTTCCTTTTAATTCTAGGCCTAGAGCTACAGAACCACCAGTCATAACACGTCCTCTCCCTGATGCAGAGTTGCCCGATGCATTTGTTGGGACAGCCGTTAACAAAATTTAGCTTTGTACCTGTTAAAGAAAAGGTCGGCTTGGGGACACAACTAAGTGGAGAATTTGAAGTGGCCCCAGCATTGAAATGCAGAGGAATTTTCTTCTGACATGAGAATTACATCACTGGTGCAACGTAAAATTGCATTACTCTTGCCTCAGATGGCAGGGATTTAGGAAATTAAGTGACATCACGAAATCATGAAAAAACAAGAGAAAGCCTGTAACTTGTTCATGGGCCTGATCTATCAGCCCAGCAGTGCGGGTTCACCTGTATTTCTTGTTCATTGAAAGTTTTTGTTATGTATCATCTCAGATGTCTTGAGCACAGCTCAAGATTTTATTTCATGTATTTATTTATGTTCATATTTTCAATTGTGTATCTTCACAGATTGCCGGATTTGGTGGTTCATCCTGTTCCTTCAAGTTCTGCAGCACAGGGTGGTAGCTGGCAGTCACCATGTGGCGCTTCTACTTCATTCATGGCATCCAGCCCATTGAAATCAAATATGCTTGGTTCCATCTCACAAAAGAATTTTTCAAGAGCACCGGAGCTGAATTTACTGGAGACACCTCTTGTGGTTAAGGTTTGTGTTTTACAAAACAGGATCAACCAACCGAAGCAAAAGCCTGTAAACTTTGTTTAACATGAAACCACCAAAGTATTTAACACAAAGTATTTAACATATTTTCTTTGGAAAAAGAGCAGTGCAGAGGCTAAACTTTGTCCTCTCTGCTGGTACAAACTCACTTTAATTTGAACTAATACTTTTGACAAGTGAAGTCTTCCATTTTGAAGATTTAATAGGTCTTAAATTAAATATTTTTTTTTCTTTTCATAGAGAGCTAATGTTTTGGCCACAGCTGCTTCTGGTTTTCCTGCGTTTACTCCTCGGTCTATTCTCAGATCCAGCCTTCGCACTACACCCCTAGCAACTCCTTCTGCATCTCCAGGACGATCTCCACCTCCTCCTCTACGAGCAAAGGAGCGTAGAGTATCTTTCAGGGAAGAGAACTTGAATGCAAAATGGACTGTTGGGGTAAGCTGGCCTGTAGTTAGTGATCTTTATAGTTAAAGGCTTTACAGACTGTGATTTGATTTAGTTTTTTTCAAGTTTTCCAATACTCCTTATATTGAGAACTGGAATAGCAAATCAGAACGGCAGACTTGAATTTGGTCCAAAAAGGTTATGTTAGACCTTCTGTAACATCACCTGCCTGCAGGAACATATTCTTAACAAATACCAGCCACCTTGGTGGTTTTTACTCCAGCATCACTAGGCGCTGTGATTGTTCCAAATTGCATGTGTGCAGCTTCCCGCTATACCTTTTGAAATGGTGGTATGGCAGGAGGGTAAGGAATACAGATTGAGTCAGTTGTTTGGGTTCGCTAAGCTTTGTGAATGAAACACCTCTGAAAGCAACAAAAGTCATGAGCTGCATTTACTCTCAGTCTCTCTTTTTGCAAGGCCTGGGTTTCCTTAAGCTATGGTAAAAATAGACTGCCGATGAAGAGAGCTGTATGGCTGTCTCTTCTCTAGCCCTAAAGTTCTTGGTTTTGCTTCTTGCCTTGCACCAGCGATAGCATTTGTGTAGTTGTCAAATGAAGTCTGTCCACCTGGAAGTTGCCCCCTTCTGCTCCTCCTTTTGTTCTGTCAGGTGGCTTCCCTGATTCAGCTCGTCATGCAGTTGCCAAAGTAATGTTCCAAAGCTAGTATCTACCTGGAGGAGCTTTCCGTACCTGTACTAACAAATTGTCTTAACCTGTTTTTATCGTACCTGTTATTGCCTGTTATAAAGAGCTACTCAACTGTAAGAAGAGGCTCTCTCTCCTGTAGGAAGTTCTTAGTAATAGTGCAGTGTGGCCGGATTAATTTACTTGTTCCACGCCACAGGCATAGTGAACGCTAAAATATGTTAGTAGTGCATACAAGCTGAAAAGGCAAGCATAAAAAAAGAGAAATCTTGGAGTTATGATTTTAGGTATGCAAAGCTCCCTCTTCTTGAAAACACAGTAGTGAACCCAATGAACAGCCTTGAGACGACAGGGTAAGCAAGCACTTACAAGGCCCACTTCATCTTAATTCTCCAAGGCTGTGGAAACTCAATAAGCAGTCAACAGTGGGATTGGTTTTTACACTCCGCTTGAAAAGCTAAGATAGTGCTAGCATGAGAACTAATTTTGTAGCGCCTTGCTTAAGGCGACACTTGCAAAACTGACAAATATCGGTATATATTTGTTCTTTTTTTTTGTCTTGCTTTGACAAAAAGCATATGTGTGATCTTGATTGTGAACTTTCTTTTTAAAAAATAAAGGTAACGGAAGATAACAAAGCACCATCTGGAGTTTCATCTGAGCATCATCACGGAGTGGTGGAGGATGCTTGGTCGGAAAGTAGAGATAAACCAGCTCTGTTTCCTCTGAGCAATCCCGAGGAAGGTGGTGCTGAAGTGGAAGAGTCTGGAGACGGTTTGGAGAAAACGGATGTCAGCAAAGAAAACAGTAACTTCTCTGCCAGGTCAGACCAAGCTGCTTTGGAGTATCATGATGCAAAATCACCTGGCGATTTTGAAGATGAAGTCATCTTTATAGCTGCTAATCCAGCTAATTCTTCCGCTGAAGAAACTGCCGATTTTGAAGAACTGGAGAAGGAGGAAGACAGTGAAATAGTTGAAGAGAAACCCTTCCCGATGGGACAACCAGATTCATCAGAACTGAGAAAAGCAGCTGGTGTGTTTCCTGCTATGATAACCTAAGCTTCTGCATTTTTCAAATGTCTTCAAAAGGCTAAATTACTGACGGGTGCAACAGTCCATGATGAGCATTCACAAATGTCCGAGGCACTTCCTTGTCCTAGGCTTTCAAAATTGCCACTGTGTTTTGAGCCCTTTTTTAGGTCTCGTGGACATTCTGCATGTATACTGCTTTTGGCTGGCATTTCTTGTGTGTAATTGCAGCGGAGAGGCAGCAGCGACTTGTGGGAGTTTTGAGAGGGGTACAAGCTGAAAACTTAGGCTTCTGGTTCTGTTTTAGGGGGACTTCTGTAGGCTGCAGGTTTTTTTACAGCACGTTTAGCCTATGGCGTGCTTTGACTAGATAGGTAATTTTTTGTTGTTTTGTTTTTTTACCCCCCTCGTTAGTGCTCAGTTAAGTAGTTTTCTTTGGGAAGTGAGTCTGCTTGTGTATCTGCTTCTCATTACAGCCATGTTTGCTCCTTTTGCTGGCTCAACAGCTTCTGCAGCCTTTTCCAAACCTATTTCAGCTGGTCTTTGGTAATTCAGCTCAATTCAACTCATTCAAGCCAGTGCAGCTGCTGAAGATGTGTTCATATGAGCAGGTCTGCTGGCAGATTAGAAGAGATGTAGCTCACTAGGTGGTGAGCAGTGATGAAGAGCTGGGAATGACAGTGGTGCAGGAACAGGGAGAAGATGTGTAAACACAGCTACAGTCAGGATTGGACAAACAGAGCTCAGTCCGCTCAGCTCCTTAGAACAAAAGTTTGCTATTCCTGGGAGAGGTATGCAAGTGTCGGAGTTCTGCGTCCGAGGTCTCGAAACAGTTTGTAGCGGGGAGCGTGTACTCCGGTATCAGTGCATCATATGCAGCCTGATTCAGTCCTAAGCCTGAGATGATTCCGGAGGATCCTGGAGAGTCACTGCTGCTCCTGAAGCTCCTCAGCTCCTTTTCTTTTTCAATAAGAGCAGTGCCCAGACAGGGACTCCGTGTACATGGGTAAAAGGGGTTCTCCAGGTCTGAGTGTTTCTAGTAAGATAGGTCAAAACATTTGCCTGTCTGCTTTTAGCTGCCCTGTGTTTGGACAAGAAATCAAGGGTGCTTTTCCTTAAAAACAATGATAAGGTCCTAATCATTAAAGAATAACCTTATGAAGAAAGTTTGTCATTGCCGGACTATGGTACAAACAGTTCTGTACAATTTCGGTACTCTGGAAGCGTTAGGGGGCAGTCAGTATAGCTCTTGTTTGGGCTGAGCTAGCAAAATTATCCCAGTCCTGCGTACTGTCTGCAAAGGTAATTGTTGGATCTGGAGGAAGCAGATGGCAGAAACAAAGAAGAAAAGGAGGAGGGTGTTTCTAGAATTTGGCCTGTTGAGAGAAAAACAGGCTAGCAAGCAGTTGGGTTTCAACACCACCAGTCAACCGCTAGAGAAAAGAACAGGAGACGACCTTAGATGCATTCTTGTAGAAGAGGGGAAACGAAATCAGGAAAGGAAAGAAGCATTGCTGGGATGAGTTAAATATCCAAAGAGAAATAAGAAAAACTTCTGACCCAATTTTAAGAAGGAGGGATGTTTCCTGAGGTTTTTATGTATTAGGTCAGTAACATATCAAGTTGAGTTTGTAAACAGAATGTCAATGGCCATGTTGTTTTCTTGACGGAAACTATGCATCAGACTTCTGGTTTTACTGGACAGAAGAACTCAGACCTTCTGTGCAGTTGAAGTCTTGGTAGCGTTATTTTGTTAGATCACCATCCTAGGTGAAATGCGTTACGGCTCTCTCGAAAATCATATGAGCATTTTGAAAGAAATGATGTTAAGTGCAACAGGGAAGTCACCCATCTGTCTGTTTTTGTAGGATTTGTGGAAGAATCAAATGCTGACCGTCTTACCCTTCCTGAGGATGGTAAATGGTTGTTTAAAGCTGCTGAGGCTGCTACTTCTGGGACTGCAAGTGAAGGGTAAGTTTATGAAATATAGATACACCTTTAGGTTCACACAACATGTGACTGCTGGCTTTCCTGTGTTTGAAAACTATGATTTTTGAGCTGGTATTGGTTCTCTCCTGTGTTCTTAAATACAACAGGTTTCCTGTTCCTTTCTGTCTGTGGACAGAACTAATGTGGCATGAAGAGAAGTCAAATTGACGAGCTGTCAGTTTGAGCCTTTTTTTCTCAAATCATTGCAGACCCCAAAGTAGCGGGATAAGGATTTTGTTCAGCAGGCTATATGCACCTTTTTACAGTTTGAGGGGGTTACTAAGCAGGTACTGTGAAGAGAAGCCCTGCTTTTGTCTGAATGTTATGTCGGTGCAAATTACACCTGAGATTCCTGTAACTTTAGTGGGTTTATTGTGGGGCTTGAATACTTTCTGGCAGTATTTTATACACTTAATTTCTATTTTCTGTGTGTGGTCAATTAGCACCTGTTTGTTTCTGGAAAGGGAAGCAGTTTTCTCAGCAGGTACTTTAAAAGCTGCAACTGCTTAGTGAGAGACGTTAGCGATGAAATAACCCTTAATTTCAAGTGGTAACTTACAGTGGCACAAACTTCTGTTCAGTTGGTTCTAGACCTCGAGTATGGCAGTTGCACTCTTTCTACAGAAGACAAAGAATATATTATTCTTTAATACAACTCTGTTGTTATGTTATTATCCAGTGTGAGATAGCTGGGAAGAATGTTAAGTACTTGATTCGTTGCACAAGATGAGTCGGGAATTGAATGTCGATGTGTTGGTAAAGGAATTTCTCATTTTCCTTAGTTTTTTTCTGTTTGGAAACTGGAAGACCTTACAGTGAGAAAGTAATTTGTAAAGCTCTTCAAGGTTTGTTTTGAAGCTTTGTGATGGATTTCTCTCTTTCTGCTCATGCAGTGAAGCAAACCAGCAGGAGTCCAAAATGTCCTCTTCATCAGAAGAAAAAGCCATACCAGTTGCAACAAACACACAGCTTTCTGAATCCCTGCAGGCAGAGGGTGAATGTACGTACAGTATGTGGGAGATGTTATGTGAGTTAAGGCAGCTGAAGGCCTCAAGTAAAACATGCAGTTTGCCATAGCGCTACAGGTGTCTCAGACTGAAGTAGTACTAGCATGTTACTGCTACCTTTCATTAAACTGTAGAGAGAAGAATACCCTCCTCAGAGAAAGTCCTTGTAGAAAATGCATAGCCAATGTTCCTGTTCTGGATAAAGGTACTGAGAAAACGGGTAGAATGTCAAATATTAGAAGGAGAGATCATTATGTATTTCGGTGTTGTACACCACTACTAATTTGTGTGCTATGGGATCTGCTGCTTGAGTTACTATTTTGAAAGATGATGCATCCCTCAGTACTCAGGCTGTGAAGAATAACTAGCTGCCGGGTAGATGGTTCTGGTTTCTAGCGTTTGGGGAAAGCCCGATGTATGTGGCAGGATGGAGAACTGTATTCTTGGCTCCTGCTCCCTCTGTTACTTCCTGTTGCTTAAACGCATCTCATTTATAGAGCAGTTAAGTTAAAATGATATAAATCTCTTCCAGCTGTGATACGTATCCTTGACAGCGAGGAAGTGGTCAGTACTCATTCAGAAAATTGCCTTGAGGGGAAGTGTGTGGATTTACCTGAAGAACGTAACCCAGAAGCAGCTGGAGATGAAGGAAACGTTCCTTTTCCACAGGAAGAAGTAACTGTTTCTAACAATCTTCCTAAAACTGAGGAAATTAATGTAAGTAAACTATTTTCCCATTTTCTACTAAAGAGAAAACACCTTGCAAATTGAGGACAGTCCTGTCTAACTGACGATTAGAAGGCATGCAAAACCGTCTCAGTTTCTTTAGCTGGGTAACACAAGTCCAAACCTCGTTGGGTAAGGGCAGATAGGTTTTTCTCCTACGCATTTGCTGTACCGATAACACAGAATAGAACCTGTCAAGACTTGGGCCTTTGAGAGCTGTAGGAGTGCCAAAACCCGCCTAAATATTTTTTAAAATCACCATGCCTTCATTTGGTTTGCTAGACTGTAAATGTTTCTTATTTGACTTAAAAAAAGAAATAGTTTTAATGTTAAAGACAATAAGAAAAGTTGGGGAGTGCAGCTTTTCAATACCGGAGGCCGTTTACCAAATGACAAAATGGCGTGGGAACCAAACTCATTTTCAGAATGATTTGGGTGCTTAGATCCTTTGCTATTTGTTCCTTATTAACATAAAGAGAATTCCCAGTAATGAGTTAATTTCAGTGTCAAGATATTTCCAGCTGCCTAAAACTCTTTTTGTGTGCGTGTGAAAATGCGGGGGTTTTAACATCTCAACTTTGTAAAGTATGAATTTTAAAAGGTTGTTCACAAGGGCTGAAAATCAGAGCCAGAGATTCCTCAGTTGTGGCAGGTTTTCCCCATTGTTCTCACTTCTGCTGGGGCCGATGAGTGATTTGGATTCATTGTGGATGTCCTCTAAGTACCACATAGAGTATGCTGTCGATTTCCTGTAGGGTTGTACTCACGGGAATTAGTAATAGTTAGAGTGAAATACAAACTGAAAGGTAGGCGTAGCACAAATAGATTGGTCTCAAGCAACAGAAGATGCTTTTCGGTGTCGCAGATTTCAGATGAAGTTGAATAGGCAGTCGCTTACGTCGCTCGTCTCGGCTTTGGGGTTTAGGACAACGCTCTAGAGAAGATGATTATAGACTTGGGAATACATAAATCACTCACTTATGGGAGTAAATGGAGAATTTGCGATGGGAAGAAGGGAGCCGGTACGTGAGACGGTCACAAAGCTGCTGCAGTCATTCCTGTAGCAGTAGAGTGAAGGTTTTCCTGCTTTCATTATGACTGGTTCTTACTGAGTTATACGTAAACGTGCCTTTTTGGCTTGTCTACCTTCACTGAATTTAGGACAAGCTGCTTACTACTTTCTCGGTCGTAGATTTGTAAGCATAAAAGGAAAGTTTATGCAGACTGAGAGGGTTGTCAAACATTGGCATGTGCTGCCCAGGGAAGTGGTTGAGTCACCATCCCTGGAGATATTCAAAAAGCGAGTGGACAGGGTACTTCAGGACATGGTTTAGTGGGCATGGTTAATGGTTGGACTCGATGATCTTGAAGGTCTTTTCCAACCTAAATGATTCTACGATTCTATGATTCTATGACTAGTATTTCTCGAATTTAGCTTTGAAGCGTGGCATGTTGCTAGATGCGTGTTGCGCAACTCCATGCACTTGTTCTCAAATTTGCGCTAATACCTCGCTTGCAGTCTGTGCTCCCTGCCGTGCTGTTAATGGCCGGTGGGAACCGGGCTGGAGTTACCCTGTCGTTGCACTTTGTAACGCCGGCTTATGACAGGGTAGAATTGCTGGTGGTCGTGAAACTAGTCTGGTATTTGTACTCGGTATTGCCGTCACCTTCGTACTTCGGGAGCCATCCATCGGAAACTATCAGTAATTACAGCTTTTAGCTTTTTTCCTCGGCGAGCCCGCCTATGGGGGGCATCTCCGTCCTTCGGGTGCCATCGCCTGGAGACTGTTAATGATTCCACTTTTTACCTTTTCTCCTTGGGGAGCCAGCCTAGGGAGGAGAAATCTTCCCGCATCTTCCCCTTCTCTGCCAGGCTAATTCCAATAGTGTTTGAGGACTTTGAAAATTTGCATATCCTTGGGCTGCTGAAACCAGCATGGTCCTATGCGAGGTCTCCTGCATGTCGTTCAGGTCTTGTTTAGGGTTGAACAACTGTTTAAGAATACGATCAAAGATGATGCTTTAGCAACTTTTGGCAAGGCAGGAGGCAAGAAAATAAGCAGATTTTATGGAGACTCCCGCTGAGTGGCTTCCTCCTTCTGCCCTCTTTGGCTAGCCCTATAACTTAGAGGGTTGGGCAAAGGTCTTCACGCGTTGATTAAATTACCTTGGCCACCTGAGTCACTTGAAATACATAACAGAGACTACTTTTGCTCTCAGCATAAAAGCTTGAGTGTCTCATGTGGCTCTAGCAGGAGAGAATAATTGCTCAGTACGGGGAGCTACAAAGGCTGCGATGGAGGTATTTAGAATCTATGTGTTGTCTCCTGCAATCCAAGTGATTCCTTAAAGTGCGGTGTTGAGTTGTGCGATGTGATACCTGGCCAGTTTGACTAAGTGTTGCGGTGACACCTATGATGAGCGAAACTTTAAGCTTGGGGGACATCGTTGTACTTTGCCCCGTTAGATGCAGAGTCGGTCACTCTGTGTGGATTTGTAGTCAGTGCGGAAAGTACTGCAATGTGATGATTACTGCCAGCTGGGTGTACAGCTTGTATTGTAAAACTGCTCACTTTGTTCACGGGTGGTGGCAAATCGTTAGTCATGAACAGAAGTATCAGAAATGGAGCATGTGATTGCATACACGGGATACTCTGTTCTCTGTCCCTTAAACGCATAAACTTTTACCTGTAGTAGAGAGTACATGGTATGTTTCTAACTTTACATTTGGTGGTGATCGGAAAGGAAAAGCAGCATTTCAGTGTCCTCAGCTTCATCTAGCTCAGCCTGAAGTTAGTCTGTTTGGTAACTGATACTGCATTAAGAGACCTTTTTTAACTTTAGGTTCTTGAAGATGGTGCGGTTAAGGCACAAACCTCAGAAGAAGCACCTGAAACATCACCATGTAGTGAACTACATCCCTCAGGCAATCTTCAGTACAGCTATGATAGTACAGAGCAACAGTTTGCATGTCATTTGCCTGATAACAGAGATGGTGAATGTGATGCAGCTGAGGGAGATGGAGAGCTTTTTCTATCTCAGAGTAATTTTACTTTAGTCTTGGAAGGAGAAGAAGGTGAAGCAGAGATGGGAGACCCTACATTAGTAGATGCTTCTAAAGCAGCTGGCACAACAACAGAGGAAAAACCTGTCAACAGTTTAGGCAATACTGAAAACCAAGAACATGTTACCAACTCGGTGTCCACTGTAACTAGTGATCAGGCATCTCAAAATATTGCAGAGTCGCTCCCGTATGTGCCTGAACCCATTAAGGCAGCTACTGCTGAGAACTTACCGGATGCAATCAAAGACACAAGAAGTAAAGAATTTACATCTGAAGTTGCAGAACAATCTATTCATGAAACCATAGGTAAAAAGGTAACTGGATTCCAGAAGGCAAAAGCTCCCTTAAGAACTGTGCCAGAAGGAGTGGAAGACGAAACCAGCGTACGTCAAGTAGAGTACGGCATCGCTCCTGGAACACGTGCAAGGGGACAGCTGAGTAGAAGGCTAAGTACTCCATCGGCAGGCACTCAGCAGCTACTGAAGACAGGCAAACCAGGTCTGTTTGCACTGTCTCCTAGGAGAAGTAGCAGGCGAACAAAAGAAGCACCTGAGACTTCTAGTCTTCAAACGGAAGAAAATGCTCAAGAGGAGCAAACACTTGTGATGCCTGTTACTCCTAGGAGAGGCAGGAAGCCTAAACCAAGTACTGCAGGAAAAGTAGAAAGCAGCCTTTCTGATGGACAAACATTGTCCCTCCCTACACAGTCCGTAGCCGCTACTCCAAGAAGAAGATTAAGGAGAGCGAAGGAAGCTGCAGCTGAACTCTTGGGAGAGGCTAATGAGGAAACTTCTCTTGCTGAAGGTAGCGTTATCGCTTCTGCTACTTCCCAAAGGACTAGAGGAGGGAAAAGTTCAGCAGGAGGTCAAGAAACTGGCCAGACTGACACGGGTCATAAGATAAAAACGTCAGTCAGTCCCAGCAGAAGTGCAAGAAAACTGAAAAGCGTTAATTTACAATTTATGGAAAATATTGTCAAGGATCAAGAGGTGCAGCCTAGTGCCCAACTCCTTTTACCGGTGGCAACTCAAAGAGGCAGAAGAAGAAAGATGAGTTCATCAGAAGTTTCAGAAAATTCTGACCTTGATCTGTCTAAATCATCGCTTCCTCAAACAGAATTCAAACTTCCCGTCACTCCGAGGAGAAGTGCTAGGAAGCGGGCACAAAATCTCCTGGCAGACACAGAATCTCTCTCTGCTCAGGAAGACATGTGTGCAGGTGGGAAAGTGGGAATCCTCGATACTCCTAAGAGAAGAATAAGAGGAGTCCCACATGCTAAACTAGAAAAAACACATGCTCCTGAGCAAAGAGCTGCCCAGCCAAACGAGGAATCAAGCACACCCAGGACTGCAGCAGGAACCAGGCGTCGGGGCAGAAAGAGACGATTAGCACTGGAGGAGAGCACAGAGGAGGAGGCCTTCCCCCAAGGACCTGGTAGCAGTCCTATGATGCTTAAAGAGAGAAACCCATCAAAATGTGCTGCAATATTAAGATCTGTAATGGACCGTATTACAAGAACATGCCTAGTGTGTAAGTAAAGCCACAGATAACTCTCAGGGTTGTCAGTGCAATACATTTATTTGCTGGAACTTCATCAGTTCCCATGTAACTAATCCGAAATAGCCTAGGTGTTGATTTCTGGTGGGGAAAAAAACAAGCTACAGGCAGAAACCAGTCCATAGTTTCTTGTGAGTTGTTAGGCAATGCTTATAACCTATTAGTCTAGGCCAATCTGAAAATACGAAGAGAGAATAGGATTTCAAGTAGTAAGACAGCATTTGTTTCCTATTCTGTTTGCACTTTTGTCTTCTATGCAAAACTTCCAGGTTTCCATTCCAGGAATGCTTTTTTCACCAAAGCAGTCAAGATCATGAGTGTCTTTGATATGCCTGGAGATAAATGTACCGCGGTTCCTTTTGAATTAAAGCCGTTTCTAAAATAAAATGCATTTTCCAATGCACTGTGCTGTGTGGATGACCCATCTGTGAGGTAGAGGGAAAAATGCATGTTACGGTCACTGATGTGGCTGTTTGTTCAGGTCACTCACTCCTTGGCTGTGACTCTGACCTGGCAAGGTCCAAGAGCAGGCTTATCCCACAGCAGTCATTGGTGTGGTGTGCATTGCTGTTGTTCACTAAACCATGAATTCTTAGTGAATGACTGATTGCTTGTATTTTGATACTACGACTGCAACTTCAATACACAGAGAGAGAAAGGTGAGGAGGTAGGTGTGCGATTTCTATGAGCACCAACAGCACAAGCATATGTAGAATCCTTCTGGAAGCAGGACGTTGGGAACAGTCTTGCAGAGGGGAAGTTTAGTTCCAAGTTAACTGCAGTACGCACATTGTCCCATAGCTTTCTGAAATACACTCATGTTTATTGCAGGGAACAAAGGAAGTTAAAATTGGACTTCTCAATATACTTAAGCCCTTAGAGATGCAAGTTGTAGCTTAACCATCTCATTATTTAAGTGCTCAATGGCTCTGTGAAGTTTGACTTGCATGCCCACAAGCAAGAACGTATATGCTTCTTAATCCATTTAAGGGACTGACAACGTAAGTGATGCCAGTTAAGCAATCTCAGTCTCTGTCAAATTCAGTGATGGCTTTTTGTAGGAATTTTACTTGTCTTAAACTGTCTTTCCATTCACTGCCATCAAACTCTTCTCATGTAAGGACATAACTGACCAATCTTCTTGGTGCTGATCTTTTTGGCTTTGCCCACCTGAACAGAATAGTTGTGATCTCAATCTTCAATACAGCTGTGATACTACAGAGCAACAGTTGCATGGAATTTGCCTGCTAATAGAGATGGTGAATGTGATACAGCTGTGGGAGATGAAGAGATTTTTCTACCTCAAAAGAGTAACTTTCAGAACTTTAGGAGGAAACTTTCTTATGTAAAGTACTTCAGTAAGGGTCACCAATATTAGCTTTACTCATTACACTTTTCATTTGTCTTATCTAGTTAATGACATAACGTAAATAATCAACCAAAAGGAAAATAATGTTAAGAGCCATATTCAGTTTTCCTCCAAGGTTCAAAATAAAGGAGGATGTAGACTGTGAAAACCGAGATGGACTTAACAGGTTTTGGTAGACCTTAGCTACAACAACAAAAAAACCCCCAACAACCACCACCACCACCAAACAGCCCACCCAGAAAAACCCTGAACCACCACCAGCTTGTAGGGCCACTCAGGCCTCCCAGCCCTGGCACCGCTGGCCACCATGGGGAGAAGAACTGCCGTGCTGCTGATCACGGTCTCATTGACAAACCCTACTCTTTGTGCTTTCTCTTCCATTTTAGCGCAACTCACTACAGGCAAGCTAGTAAGAATGAAAGTCAACATACCTTATGACAACAGTACAGAGTCACCTGGTCTCTATAATAACCCAGGGGAAAAAAAGAGACAAAACTGTTCCTTAAGCTCTGAGAAACAACAACTACTCTTTTATTTCACTGTGGGCACTCAGGCTTTGAAAGCAAGAACACCACAAAGCAATAGCACCCCTCCCAAAGAGGCATGAGGAGTAACTAGTTGTTTCATCTGCTAAGGCACTTGTTATCCAGGGCCTGCCTGCTTTTAATAGTTGCAGACTGGGGCCAAGCAAGAAGGCTGTGGCTGATTGTGAAGCTGATGCCATAGTGGTTCCGTTAAGTAGTAACTTAAAACTTAGAAGAGATCAAAGAAAATTCTAGAACTAGTACCCAACAAGTCACTGATTTAATATGCTTGGGAATTAAAACTCAATACCCTTTATGGGCTTGCTCGCTATAGCAAATAGTATTGTAACTTTTAACTCTGTTTTTCTTCTGTTTCTGCTGTAAACAATAGCACAGTGAAACTATTTTATGATTAGGCTTTTGCAGCCAAAGGAGTTTTATTGGAGTTAGACCCAGGAAAGGGGTTAGTTCATACAGTTCTGTCTTGACTTCAGAGTTCAGGCTTGCTAATAACAGAGAACTCAACACCACGTTTGCTGAGGCGATCGATCAGTTTTGTTTTGGAGAAAGCAGCTCCTGGAGAATATACACCACCCCTGTTAATGAAAATCAAAAGAGAAAAACATTAGTGGTACAGTGAGTGAGTGAGACCTTTTTTTTATTTTTTTTATTTTTCTTTTTTTAAGTCAAGGATGTATTTCACTGCCTGAGAAAGAAAAAGCCACTCTCTCCCACAGGAGAGCGTGTGCAGAATGTACCAAGCCAGCAAACTCAATAGAAACCATCCCATTAACTGAAAATCCAGACATTGATGCAACAGATGCAGCAAAAGCATTTCTAAAGACGTATGACTACATCCTTTCAAATTGAAAGGCAGATGAAGAGTAAATGGCTGTGAATCAGTATCTGAAGGTTTCATGTATTATTTTAATAATGACCTTAGAATTATTACATATATTACACATTACTACATAGGTGTATTACGATGACACACATAAAAGTACATTGAAATGCAGTGGATTGACCTTGGCTGAATGCCAGGTGCCCACCAAGCCGCTCTATCACTTCCCTCCTCAGTAGGACAGGGAGAGGAGAAAATAATAAGGAAAAAAAACCCTCACAGGTCAAGATCAAGGTGGTTTAATAAAGCAAAAGCAAAGTGTGTGAAGTTATCTCCCTTGCACAGCCATTTGGGTGAGGCAAGACAAAAATCCACAGGGTTATGAGATCTGCAGTTTCCAAGAGAAACATACACATATAGTAGCTTTAGGGGAGATCAAGCTGTTCTGCATGGGAAAGTACTTACCGTTTAGGCAGACAAGCTGCATCCTCCAGAAGAGATACAGCTGCTTGAACCATTGCAATTGGTGTAGCAACATAGCCAGGCTCTGACAAAAAAAAAAAAAACAACCACAAAAAACCCCAAACAAACAATGTACAGCGTGTTGAAATGTAGAATGTAATCTCGCTCTTACCCACAGCGTGCTGAAGAATAATCTCTTTGGCCACGAAACAGCCTTCCCCATTTAAGAACAGCTTTTTTACCTTGTAATCATCCCAAGTAGCTGGTGAAGTCCCTAAGATCTAATCTGGACAAATACTGCTTCAACTACAGGCCTATAACCACACAACAACCATGAGCGATCACCTCACAGGTGAGAGAGGGCTCTCCATTACAGCAAGAGCTTTCCCCATTCTGTGCTTAAATTCAGACTTTTGCTGTGAGACTGCTGCATTCAGCAGTTATTTAAAGAAGCTATGCTTCATTAACTCCTTTCTGAATACACATTCTTGCTGTCTCCAAACTTGACTTCAGGTGTCACCTCCCCTCAAAGGAATGACCTGAACACAGGTATGTTATAGCTAGAAATGATACTATGCCAGATCTGCTTAAGTTCACTCCCAGGGGACTGGAAATAAACACGTAGTAAGTCCAGGCTGCAACAACTGAAAACTAACGTTAAAACACTCTCCCTTTAACTGCTCTACTCTGCAAAAATGAAGGAAAGCGAATGACAAGGCAGCAAATGAAGGGGCTATTTCAAAAAACAGGTCACAGTGAACGCTACTCTCTGTAAAGGCTGTTGACTTTGTCCATGCTGCAAGTGCTCCTCAAGGGTGAGTAGCAGTGGAACCATAAACTTCTTTTCGAGTAGGGAATGTAAGGCAAAAGCAGTAAGCTGCTACTGACATACATACCTGGTCCTTTCACTTCAGTGCAGATCTTTACATTCGGTTTGCCATACTGGGGGTCTTGCCCCTCACTGTAACCCTCGCCAAAAAAAGTCATTGTAAAAGAGGTTCCATCCATCTGTAGTGGACAAGACAAATGTGGCCGCCAAAACAGTAACGCACTTATTATCAGGCAAGCACAAGTAGTAAATACAGGTATCTATTATGCCAAATTATGCCAAATACTATGATCTATCTAAATATGAGAGGAGTTATTGCTTAAAAGGTACAATCTCATCTAAATTTGTAATCACTTCCCCTTTGTTGGAACTGTTATTGTCCTGAAGCCCATTTATTCTCTCAGGGCTTTCAGTCCTGGGTTTGTACTACTCAGTGTCCCCCTGTCATCACCGCTGACAGATTTGAGTGCTGCGAGCCATCCATGTAAATACATCAGACCCAGCAACATGACCCATTTTCTCCTGGTATGAGTTGCACATACTTTGATGTCTAATAGCAGAAGGCATGATGATTTAAATATTCAAAGCTAACTGAACAGGCACACACAATGTGCATTTAGAAATTATTTCTCTGGGACTAAGCAGCTGACTCTAGATTACTATTCCACCATTATCATCACAAATCTATTCAGTAATTGTGATGGAAAACAGTCAGCTACCTGTTTCTGGGTTGGTCCTTTCTTTGTGAAGAATCCAGCAGAGAAAAATTCCGGGTACTATGTAAGAACAGGGGAAAAAACAAACAAACAACAGTAAACTAGAGGGAAAAAAAATATCCGAACACTTAATTCTTTTGTGTTCTGAACACTTACTTTTGTCAGAAGTTTTCTTCCAAAGCTAAACTTCACAAGAAGAAGAAATAAAATGCCGGCAAACATCAGCTTGATAACAGAGCCAAGGCCACCTATGTTCACATAAGCGCCATACTGCACCTGAGGCAAAAACATATTTCCAGTGGTAGAATTTACATTAAAATTTTTGCATCAGTGCATTTGTCAAAATGAATCTACCCCCAAATTAGGATGCAATTCTTTGATACAATAGATAGCTGTTTAAATAGGGCCTTAGACAATTGTCTTAGTTCTAAACAACTCTTTGAATAATGCTTCACTTTATAATTCATTATGAGAAGACAGTGTAACTACAGAATGGCGAGGGAGCGAGCATGGTAAACAAGAGTGGAAAACTTTAAAGAAAGATGCATTTTGGTATCCAATTCCAGGCTTCTTTCCCAAGATCTTCCTTTCCTCCTCTTACTGCTTTAGTTTAAGACAAACTGACGCCTTCCTTTAGAATTTCGGAATAGCAATGGGAAGCCTTTCTCATGAGTAGTTTCCAAGCATATTTTCAGAGCACTGCCTCACCTTCATCTCTTAACTGATGCCTGTGATTCTGCACAGCTCTTCTATACATTGTTGGTGCTGGTCTCCTCTCAGGAAACCATGGAAAACAAAAACTAAACACGACCACCACTTCACCTTGCCTTTACTCTGCACACCAGAGACCCAAGCATCCAAGAAGTCTCCAGATACAAACGAGCAGCATACGAATTCTTTATCAGAATGTTTACTACACTATACTGACCTGACTATAGTTGCACAGACTACAATTACAATGCTTTTAGAAGCTCCACTGATTAAAACGAGAAAAGCCTCTGCACAGGAACAGAATTTAACGTATTCGTCATTCCCAAAAATAAGGAAGCCTACCTCTCAAATGTTTCTGTGACTCAAGGCTTCCATTCCCTACAAACACAGGCCCAGAAATCAGATAGCATAAGAACCCTACAAGAGACTCTCGTATCTATTATGCTAGCAGCAATAAGCAAGCTCATCAGGCAGAGTATCGAGTAGTACGAAACAGGCCCGTGCACCCAGAAGAACCTGGACCACATCAGGTCAAACAGCTTGCAAAGGAGATCAACAGCACAAGCCTCCTTCTCTACAGAAGCAAAAGCACATCGCAGTTCATTACTATTTACCTAACTACAGAAGCCCTACTATGCAGATCTGCACTAAGAACAGTTACCACATAAAGGAAAGATGCGCTGAAAATGCTAATAAAGACACAGTATACCAAAACCAGTAACTTACAGGTGTTTCCTGCAACTCTGTGTGCAAGTAACACTGAGACCGTTTCACAACGGAACCATCAGATCCCATGAATCGAATGGAGTACTCTTTGAATTCCTGATTGTAAAACACAAGTCCTCTGCCAATGGAAAAAAGAAAGTCAGAAAAAATTTTCAAATGTTCACGCATACTGAAAGAAACAGATCATAACAGCCCTACCAATACTGGCTTTTTCCTCAAGCATTTTTATGACGTCACCTCTTTCCACTGAAAGCAAACCATTCCAAATTTATCCCTGGCTCAACTCAAAATTCCACGCGCTACAGCGAGGATGAATTTGATAATCAAAATAATACTCTCCTCACATTTCTTTTTTCCTTCTACCAATCGCTTCTGAAATCAAACACAAAAGTTTGCCATGTCAACAAAAGTCTCTTAGAACAAGTTAACTTTGAGACCCACTAAATGCTGGGACATGTTCTTTATTTTCAGTAAAATAGGAACAAATCAGTAAAACTGAACTTATCTTCAATTCTACTAGATGAGTATCCATCCGTTCATATTACACTGGAGTCCTAAATGCATCTTTTTAGTATTTAGCAATACGTTACCAACCTATATAGCAAATACTGGAGCTGTTAGAAGACAGCGTGTTTCACATCTTACGCTTCTTATACCTGCTTTTAAGTTTTGCACCAACTACTGGAACAGGGGCATATCCTATCTTTTTTCGAAGCTTCCTCAGGTTGTCTTGATCCGCAAGGCCATAAACAGCTGACTTCCAGGTCCCATCATGTGCACAAGAGCCCTGGCAACATACCATGAAACCGTAGTTAATTCACTATCTGAAGGTTTCATGTATTATTTTAATAATGACCTTAGAATTATTACATATATTACACATTATTACATAGGTGTATTACGATTACACGCATAAAAGTACATTGAAATGCGGTGGATTGGCCTTGGCTGAATGCCAGGTGCCCACCAAGCCGCTCTATCACTTCCCTCCTCAGTAGGGCAGGGAGAGGAGAAAATAACATGGAAAAAAACCCCTCATAAGTCAAGATCAAGGTGGTTTAATAAAGCAAAAGCAAAGGCCGCATGCAGAAGCAAAGGAAAACAAAAGCTTTATTCTCTACTTCCCATCAGCAGGCGATGTCCAGCCACTTCCCGGGAAGCAGGGCTTCAGGACACAGAGCAGTTGCTCCAGAAGGCAAACATTGTACTAACACGTGCCCCCCACCCCTCCTCCTTTCTCTTAGCTTTTATCACTGAGCAGACATCATATGGTATGGAATATGCCTTTTGTCAGTTTGGGTCAGCTATCCTGGCTGTGTCCCGTCCCAGAATCTTGCCCACCCCCAGACTGCTGGGTGAGGGCGGGGGGAAATATTGGAGAGACAGCCTTGATGCTGTGCGAGCACTGCTTAGCAGCAGCCAGAACACTGGTGTGTTATCAGCACCTTTCTAGCACCAATACAGAGCACAGCACTATGAGGGCTGCTATGGGGAAAATTAACTCCATCTCAGCCAGACCCAATGCAATCTCCACCCCTTACGCCATACCATTTGTGTCATGCTCAGGTCCCACCTAAGTTAAGACAGAGAAGATTTTATATTTTTATATATAACTGCCCCATTGTATTTAATTCTCATTACTAAATCCCTTCTTACCAACACTTACAACCTATCCTACATACTTAAACCACCTTTATACCCAACATACAGGTTTATACACTCTCATTAACTACTATTCCCTGTCCTTTAACAGACAGGTATTACTCTCCCAATCCATGCACTTCCTCCACTCCTCCCAATGCTCATAAGAACAGGCTATGACTTGGGCCCCATCTGTCAATATGGGTGCTCAGGACAGGACAGGAGAAGCAGTATGTTCAATTGCTGGGCACCAACACTGTCTTGGTTTGGGTCATCGTTGCATTCTTTAAACAATGACCTTACAATTAGTACATATATTACACCCTATTACAATTATTACATACTTTAATGCATGTAATGCTAATACATGTACCTTGAAACATACCCCCCAAACAGAACAAACAAACAAACCAACCCACCAAACAGCCAAACACTAGGATTACTGGCAACACACTATGTATCTGTTACAGTTTACTTATGTATGAATCCTTCCGACATCTCTGCAAAACTAAGTTATTTCCTGAAATGGCTTAACACAACAAACTTTCGGTAGACAGCCTATGCAAATGAACCTTACAAAAGCGTGTTTGCTCGGCATACTTCTGTTAGCTCCTAAAGCTCTTAGAGCCATCACCAAAGAACTGCCAGCTTGTTCCTTGGTCTGAATTAATGTAACAACAGTTATTCTAATGGGCTACGGTGATGTCACCACAAATACCTCTCAGTTTCCAAGAAGGCGTAAACCAACTAACCTCAGGCCCAGATTTCACCTTCAGGAAACTTTCAACAGCAGTTAAGGTACCTTTAAGGGAGGAGAAAACATTACTTGGCATATACAGTCATTAGTTCACAAAGCCAGAGTACACTCTGGTAGACTCAAACAGCAGGCCACTGACACTGTTAGTTGAAAAGGCAGAGTCACATCTTTACCTCAAAGTAAAATAAACTACAGTTAAGTTCCACAGCTGTTTTAGTTAGCAAGTATCAAACTTCTTGCGTAAAGTACTTCAAGAAGGATCACCAATATTAGCTTTACTCACTACATTTTTCATTTGTCTTATCTATTTTTATTATGTCATTAACTAATCCACAAAAAAAAAAAAAAAGGAAAGGAATATTAAGAGCCATATTCAGTTTTCCTCCAAGTTTCAAAATTAAGGATGATGTAGGCTGTGAAAACTGAGATGGACTTACAGGTTTTGGTAGACCTTAACTACAAAAAAACCAAACCAAACAAAAAAACCCCACCAACCCCCTCCCCCAAACCCCAAAACACACAAGATATCCTAAAACCTTTAATTTTAGCATAGCTTGTGTTTTGCAAAGCATGCTTAGTTGTGACGAATAGCAAAACAAAACAACAACTCCAAATTCTGCTTTGTTTTGCTTTGCTCAGTTCCTTCTGAGAACGTGAAGACTGTACTCGTGGGGGCAAATTTCAATACAGCAAGCAACTGGATAGACAGCTGGTAATACCCTAAAGGCCAAATAGGAAGATATAAAAGACATCTTTATTCAAAACAAGTATCAGACATCAAATTATAACCCCACAAACAACCAGATACTCATTTCCATGCCTCTCCTCTCCCTTCAATCAGATCCAGATTGAGTTTTATTAAACTGAAAGCTGATGACACACTCCAATGTAAAGCAATCCCACTTTATAGCACTTTTAACGGTACATAAAAGCAAAACATTCGGATACTTTTATCAGCCCTTCCAATTGCAAGTCAGACCTGATGAATGAAGTACCCTCATTTGAGATTAGGAGCAAGTCCTATTTGCACAGAATGGAATCATCTCGCATCTTTTCTCAAATATATTTGTCCTCTTTCAGTTACTGTCCAGCTGCTCTTAAAGAAAAAGGCATTGCACAGCACTGGCTGTCTTCTTACACGCAGACAATGGCTTCTCAGGGCTTCCAGTAGAGAAAGAAAACCCAGGAAACCGGATTACCCACTGATTTCCAATCCCTCTCCCACAGCCTTCCTGTCCCCACTGTCTTTTCCCTACAAGATCCGCACTGCACAAGGGGCAGTGTGCTGAGCCTTGCCTAGGGATGTCCACATCCTGGCTCAACAGCCTGCTGCTGACAGCTGCAGGTTCTGTTCTCTCAGTGAGCAACATTACCTTGAATCCCTCCTTCACCTAATGACCAATCTTCTCCAAGCTAATGGGAATATGATTTACTTTTCAATTTTTATTTACCAGGTTTGGTTGAAACCGATCAGCTGGTAAAGGCAGGCAAAAAGAGAGACTGAAGGAGTCTCCACATAAGCATCGCTGCTTTGGGAAGCCAGATGAAAGCATGATCTGCATTTCTTTTTCCGCATAAGGTCACACTTAAATAAGTCACCTTTCAACTTGTCTCTGGTGTACAGTACTCCCATATCAGCTGGTATAGAGTCAAAGCCACAGCTTCCAATGACATACACTCCCTTTTCCGCAGCTTTTTCGTTGTATTTCAGGTACATTCCTTCCAGAAACTAAAACACAGTCAGAACAAGTATTGTAAGCAGAACTCTGTACTCGGCCACACCCAATATTAGCCATCAGCGCTTTACTGTCTTATCACAGCACCCCACATACTTCAAAACACTTACAAGCATCTTTAAGACAGATACATGCTACTCCTGTCTTACGGTATGAAAGTATCACAGCAGTGCAGAGAAAGGTGGCCTGCACAAAATTCCTATGTAGAATCACAACCCAGACTCGAAGCAGAACTCAAACATTTTGGATTTCCAGAGAACCCGAGAGGCGCTTGTCTCTAAGTCAGAAAACTATCCAACTAATACACATTAATGTACTTTAAAACAATTAATGCATCTTAAACCAGCAGATCAGGAGGCAAAAGTTGTCTTCACGTTCAGCAACGTTCGCGGAAAAATACTACACAAATACCCCTTTAACAGCTCTTTGATAGAAGGTAGCATTTTTCTACGGTCACGTACCTGGGGTTCTCCACAGATGTCAATGCAGCTTGCACCATTTTCAACACAAGCTTCTACCACAGGCTCTCCAAAGAATCTATACTATAGAAGGAAAGACCACCACACGTAACAAAAAATAAAACCCCCACACCACAACTCACCCAGCGTGCTTCATCTAACAGAGCCACCTACAAGAGAAGTAAGCCCTTGGTGGGTATTGGTTTTGCTACATGGGGCCAAAATGCAATAGCACTTGTGGGTTTTGGGGGGCTCGGGAGGAGGAACAGCACAACAAACTTCATCACTGATGATGCAGTTTGCTGCACGGACTGCTGCACCCTGTTTCTCTCTCTCCACAGGTAAGACCACCAAGGCCAATTCAACAAGGTATGCTTTTTGCGCTCCTGTTATCAGCATATTCTGTACTTAAGCGCCCCCAATTTCAAAGACGTCATCGTGACCCAACTTCCAGCTCTGGTACTTTGATCCCCTCCAAACGCGCTGGAAGTATCGCCACTGAAAGTTTTCAAGGGGCCAAGAACTTAGAAGAGCATCTCTAGGGGCTTCTTTTCCACAGATTTCCATTTCTTTTCAGCGCTAGCACCCCTGAAACCATTCTGGCCCAACCCAAAGCTCCTCCCCACTGTTACAAGCAGTTTCTTATGCTGCCTGTGAAAGACTCCCCCCAAGCCACAAAACAAGCAAAAAAAACCCCCCCGCCGCCAAACCCCCAACCAACCCTGCTGCCCTTCAGCGAGAACCGCCCGCGAATGACACCAGCAGAAATCGTGCTGGGGAATCTTCAGGCGACCCCAGGACACGGCTGCACTGCTGGCTCCCTCTCAAAAAGCGCCCTGTCAGCCGGACGGCTCCCGAAACCCCGCAGCCCAGCCGCAGAGGCTCCCGGTCGCCGCCGCAGCTCTCCCCGCCCCGAGCAGCGGGGCGCCCGGCCGAGGGGCAGGCGCCGGCCGAGGGGCAGGCGCCGGCCGAGGGGCAGGCGCCGGCCGAGGGGCAGGCGCCGGCCGAGGGGCAGGCGCCGGCCGAGGGGCAGGCGCCGGCCGAGGGGCAGGCGCCGGCCGAGGGGCAGGCGCCGGCCCGGGCTCTGCCGGCAGCCGCGCCCGGCGGACGCCGCGGGAGCACCGCCCGCGTCCCCGCACTCACCGGGCCCACGCAGTTGAGCACCAGCCGGGTCTGCCTCGCCACGGCGGCCAGCGAGGCCGCGTCGCCCACGTCGCACAGCAGCACGCCGACCTCCGCCCCGAGCGCCGCCTTCCCTGCGCACCGGAGACCGCCGTCACCGACGCCGCCCGCCGCCTCGCTTCCCGCCCCGGGCCGAGCCGCCGCCGCCGCCGCCCCCTCCCCGGCGCGGGCCCCGACGCCGCCGGGTGGGCGGGGGGGGGCTCGCCCCGCGTCGCCCCCTCAGCCCTTCCCTTCACAGCCGCCCGCCGGCGGCTCCCCACGGAGGCGGCCGGGGCCGGGGCCGGGGCCGGGGCCGGGGCCGGGGCCGGGGCCGGGGCCGGGGCCGGGGCCGGGGCCGGGGCCGGGGCCGGGGCCGGGGCCGGGGCCGGGGCCGGGGCCGGGGCCGGGGCCGGGGCCGGGCGGCTTTGCTGCGCCAACACGGCCCCCCCCGCCGCGGCCCGTACCCAGCCTCTCGGCCGCCCGCTCGAGCACCGCCTGCAGCTTCTCCCGGCTTTGCGGCGCAGCTTTCGTAGCTGCTGGATGCTCCCGCGCCATCAGCGGCCTTCTGCGCTTGTGGTCCGGCGGGTTCTAGCGCTGCTGTAAGCAGAAAGCTTCGCTCCCGTGACGGAGTGCCTTCTGTCTGCAAAAGTACCACCCCGGTTGCTGGAGGCTGCTTGTGATTTACTCCTCCCTTCAGAAAGAGCACGTTGTTTTCCCGAACCAGCCTCCCCAGCTCTGTGCCAGCAGAAATGACGCAGGGATGCCACTTGCGAACACGTCTCTGTTTTCCTCTGACGCCGTCCACTGTGCGCTCCTGTGAGAAACGCACACGGCAGTGACAACTCATTCCTCCCCATCTCGCTCGCCATAGCCACGGGGACATGCAAGCCCCTGTTTGGTGTGGATTTACTCCCGTTAGAGCCAGTTCTCGGGCAGAGGGAAAAAACCGTGTCCTGGACCTTTCTTGTTACTTTTAATGCGTAACCATGGTCTTGCTAGTAGGGAACAGGTTTCTTTTTCAAGTTAGCGGATTTCGTACTGCGAAGCTTAACGGTTGATGCCAGAGCCGGCCAAGTGGTGGAAGGGATGGTACAGCTCTGCTCGCCCGGGGCTTCCTCCTTGCGGGCCGCAGGAGCCTGGCCTGGGGCACCCCAGGCCCGGGGGTGTCTCGGAGCCAGACCCGTGGATGTGGCCGCTGCTTTCCCGTTTGCAGGTTCGGCCAGTAGCGAGGCTGAGCGTGCACCACGCACATGCATGGCAACACCACGGCCGGCTACGCAGGCTGCCAGAGAATGGGCCGTGCCTTTGCCAGCCGCCATCTGGCACTAAGGCAACTCGCCGAAAGCCTCCTCCCCGGCTCGTTGCCGTCGAAGCTCACGGGTGACACCAGAGGCATGCTGTCACCCTGCAGGTTCCCACGCGCGCCCACGTTTCCAGAGCCCCCGAAGATCAGCGCAGCCTCAAGCCCAGGTGCCGTCTGTGCCCCCACCCTGGGCTCCCTCGCTCACCTCTGGCTGAGACACCGAGTCTCTCCAGAGAGGGCTTTTCCTCCCGCTCGCTGCCTAGCCCACCCCAAAGTCTGCCAGCAATGTACACGTGCACCTAGGGCTAGGGGAAAATACAATCACTTGCTCCCTCCCCTCGCTGGCACCTCGGACGCCTGCGCCGCGTGACTGTGGTCCCCTGTCCAGCCGCTGGCACCGAGACCCTCACCGCCCCGCTTGCTGACACCGCAGACCCACGCGCCTCTGTCACCCGTGACCTGACTTCGGTTGCTGACGCTTAACCGTGACCCATGGTCCCACCAGTTGCTGGCACGGGGACCCTCATGCGATCCGACCGCCATGATGTAGCATAGCAGATGCTCTCACGTCACACGTACCCTTACGCAGGTAATACGTATGGCTGGAGCTGTTCATCCAGAAATCGGAACCATTGGCTTTTTCTTTCTTAAAACAGCCTCGAAAATAAGTACTGGTTGAACCACCGTGCCCAGCTATCAGAAATTAACATTTGCCCGTCTTGAATTTTCTGCATAGCTGTCTAGATGCTGCACAACTTAATTTCTAAGTAAAATGCGTTATTGAAATGTACCTTAGGATGGCGTCTACCTAGACGGCGATAAGGATTATGCACGTAAGAGTAGGTTGAAGAAATGCTGGAGAAGAAAGAGAGTGGGGATGAATGAAACAGTATGGATCTGATAAATAACTGCATGAAGTAAGCTTTTGTAATGGTTTGGGATGAAGGCAAGTTTTGATCTGTGTAACCTGTGTTATTTTTACAGCGGGATGACACTCTGTGAAGCTGGTGGGTTTTTTCCCAAACACGTGTTACCTTCTAGTTACTTCTCGTCTTTACAGATTACTTCCAGTATGCTGGGAACTTCTAACCAACAGGTGATGAACTCGCTTTGTTTCAGTATTAACAAACCTTAGTTTTCTGTGTACATTTCTTTCTTTTGTTTTTGCCTATTGCAATTGGAAAGTCATCCGTTCTGCTATCTTAACATGACCCTTCTGGGCACGTTGGCTGAAGTGTGTGGGTGCTATCTGGACCTAGCAGCACCTTTTTGCTGCTTTTTGCTGCCCGGCTGCTCTGCCGTACCGGTGGCCAAGCTGTTTCATCCCTTGTAGTACTTTTCTTCTTTCTCCTTTCTGTATTTTGCTCCTTGGTGAAGAAGAAGGGGGTTAAGAAGAAAGTTAGCATTTTTATCTGCTCTCTTTCCCCGATGCTCCTCGTCTTGTTAGTCTCTGACGTTGGCAGACACGGGACTCGTTGCTAATTGGAAATGGGTAATCTGTTTCTCCTGAGCTGGGAGGGGATTTTGAAGATGGTGTATGTGTCAGAGCACTGAATTTTTAGCTGTCCTTCTAAGGTTTATGCAGTTTGCCACTTGCCTGTGAACTACTTTCCCCTGTACCTCCCTCCTCATTGGTCTGGAGCCACGTGGCCAATTTCAGACAGGTTTGATGCAGTGGGCAGGAAAAAAATAGGAAAAAAATGAGCACAGGGGAAGACAGACCTCATTCATTTTAGCGGCGCATGGAATAAGCTTGTTGAAACCCCTTATCTAATGGCGATGACAGAAGCAGAGGCAAATGACGCCTTTGTCCTGAATGTTGCAAACGTCTTAAGTCTACAGATGTGAGCTCTCGGTGTGGATTAAACTTACCGGGCAAGTGGAACTCTCCGGGAATGAATTTCGCGAACAACTACCCCGTGCTCCGCCGTAGTCGATCTTAATTTTTGTTCCATCCTTACTAAGCGTAACAATTTTTTTTCTGGTGCTGGTAACACATTTTGGCTCTCCAAAACCAGGAAGCCTGGTGGGCTCAAGATTAGAGAAGAGCAGCAGCAAGGTTTTTAAGTGGACGGTTTGAAGCTGGTGCCCTGTGGTATTTACGCACAGGTGGAGAGGTTAATGGAACGTGGGAAGAAGATGAGAAGAGCAGCTACGAAGTAACTTTCTTAATATTTACTTCACCTTCCATTCTTTTGTGGTTTTATCATTAATAGCCAGACATCAAACAGTTTTCATATTTTAGGAGGTGAAATGAAGATCGTCACCTTGTGTCCGGATGACAGTCCTGAGCAAGCTTCACCAGCGTGCTCACCAGTACCTCAGTACTGGCACGCGCGCCCGACAGGAGCTTCTCAGCTCCGATTCGCTCCATCACAGTCACTAGGTGTTTGGCCGCACACCTCCGCACCAGGACGTTGCGGTGCCTGAAACAAGAGAACAAACACTGGGGCAGAGGGAAAAGGAGGGCCAGAAGCACAGTCCTTGGTCACAGCATGCTCCCCATAATGGCTGGGGGAAGGAGGCATGTGTTCTTGCTGCAATTGTAGCCACCTGTAGAAGATTCTGTCCTCAGATAAACGCAAAGTTGGCATTGTACAAAGAGACTACCTGCAAGGAAGAGGGAGGAATTTAATCTCCCTGGACTATCTGATACTCCATTTCTTTCCCAAAATTAACTCTGAGAAAGAGCGAAATGAAAGACAATTCATGCTGACTTGGCCGAGGGCTTCCCCTACACAGGCAGAGCTGCAGCAGGATTTAGGCTTATTTCACCCGTTTATCTCCAAATCAGCAGACCCTTGAAAAAAAACAAATGGGGGGAAAAGCCCTGTGGGGCATGAAGCCGCAGAATATCCAGCAATGCAGCCAGTTTGTTCTTTGGGGCAAGAGGTGCATTTGAATGTTTTACCCTTTTCAAAAGCTGAGGAAAAGGTAGCAGTCATTTTAGCCAGGTTGTCCTTTCTAGAAGGTGCCTGTTTGAAACTATCAGGCACAGCACTGCTATTTTAAGGCAGCATTTGCTTCAGCTATCCCATGGGAGCCAGCCTGTGAAGGCGCCTGTAAAGTGACTCACCATC